>NC_064808.1:71161118-71165518 GCF_023721935.1 Panthera uncia
AAGCCAAGATTCAAATAAAAAACCAGTAGAATTAGAACTCAAGAGGTTGTAAAGAAAGGAAGGCTAGACATAAGTGATGACCAAAAGAAAATAAGATAAGTACTTGTGACATGTGCAAATTTTCTTCAGGTATGAAGGCCTAAATGAAAAGCCAAGCCAAAGGCATTATTTGTAATGCTGAACATCAGCATATATACTTTACAATCCAGCAATACCACTTACAGATGTATAAGCTAGAGAAACTTACCAAGGTGCACCAACAGGTATGATTAAGAGTGTTCAAAGCAAGGTTATTCGTAAAAATAAATAACTAGAAACAACCTGAATGCCTATTTACGGGAAAATGGATAAATGATGCTATATTCACATAACAGAATATTATACATCAGGGGAAATAAATGAACTGCAGCTACATGCAATAATATAAATGAATCTTAAAAATATAATGCTGAGTAAAGAAAGCATATAAATCCTGCTTCCACTTAAGCTGTTGTTCCTGTCCTGATGACAATAACAAAAACCAGATAGTATACAAAATCATAACTTTTCTTGAACCCTTCAGGGAGCTGAGGTCACGAGGCAACCATAAGAACTGAATTTCAGAAAGAGACAAGCCCTTCCAAGGAGAAATAAGACATGGAAATTATTTTACCTTTGCCAGAGCACAAGCAAAACACAGAGCTGCTACAAAAAAAGGTAAGAAGAAATTAGCTAAAGTATTAACAAATTTCTAAAGGCCACATATGGGCAGCATATAAATTTAGAATAAGTAATAATTAAAAGAAAGTAATCTGCTTGGATTAAGGCACAAAGCACCATCCATTTCCCTTGACCTGCCTTTTATAAAAAGTAAAAGCCTGGGACACCTGGATGGCTGAGTTGGTTAAGGGTCCAATTCTTGATTTTGACTCAGGTCACAATCTCAATGGTTTGTGAGATCAAGCCCCATGTTGGGTTGACAGCGTGGTGCCTGCTTGGGATTCTCTCTCTCCCTCTGTCTCTGCCCCTCCCAGTTCATGCTCGCTCGCTCGCTCGCTCTCTCTCTCTCTCTCTCAATAAATAAATAAACATTTTAAAAAAGGTAAAAACTTTAAACCACTTGGGGAAGGGCAGTAAACCCTCTGTTCCTTGGGGTCACAAGGGAAGAGATAGAAGCAAAACCCATCCTTCTTTGAAGGAAGAATATAACACTTCCCTTCCTGCCACCAGAAACCTGCTTGGGGAGGAGGAGAAACAAGTTGTCTTCCCAGGAGAGAGAAAGGAAAATCTTTATGTCCAGGGTCCTGCACCAATATATAGCAGAGGTCTGCTACCCTAGGGAAAGGTCAGGAAACCCTTCTGCCTAAAACCTGCCACAGACACAAGACAGAGTGTAGTTGCCACAAGTGGAATTGGCAGGCACACTATACACACCCCATCCTCAAGGTCCAGGCACATAGATCCTGGCTAAAGATGAGACTGGCCCAAGAAAACCAAAATATCCCCCAGTCCCACAACAAACCTAGCAACAAGTAACAAGCAATAGCAATCTACCCCTAAGGAAGGGAAAAGAGAGTAGAAAGAGAACTTTGTAATATAAGCATACAGGGACTGCTAAAAGGTGAGAGTAGAGATGAGGCACAGGAAATCACCCTCCAGTACTCCAGGCCACACAGTAAGATGAAGGTAATGGCTGTTCACTACTGGAGGAACTCAAAGCCTATGGTGTGCTAATAGTAACTATAGCAGCCATGGCACAGAAACCCAATTGAACTAGTGACTAGATTGACTCAACCCCCAACACTAATAGTCTGAGAAGATCCAAGTCCATTTCCAGGAATAAATGCTATTGACTCCAGTCTCTGCTGTCTACAAATGATGTAGCACATTCAATCAAAAATTATTGGCTGGCTGTGGGTAGAGCATGCGACTACTCTCGATCTTGGGGTTGTGACTTCGAGCCCCACATTGGGTATAGAGATTACTTAAAAAGAAAATATATATATATTAAAAAAATTATGAGACAGACCAAAACAACAACAAAAAAGAACTATTGTCAAGAGATAAAGTAATAAATAGGATCAGAGAAAATTCAGGTGTGAGAACTCCTAGACAACAACTTTGATTAATATGCTAAAAAATCTAACAGAAAGGTTGAGAACATAGATTTAAAAATGAGGGATTGTAGGGGCACCTGGGTAGCTCAGTCAGTTAGGTGTCTGACTAAGGCTCAGGTCATGGTCTCGCAGTTTGTGAGTTTGAGCCCCATGTCAGGCTCTGTGCTGATAGCTGGGATCCTGGAGTCTGCTTTGGATTCTGTGTCTCCCTCTCTCTCTGCCCCCGCCTCCCCACCTTGTGCTCTGTCTCTCACTCAAAAATAAATAAATGTTAGAAATGGGGGATTGTATGTACCAGAGAGATGGAAACTATTAAAAATGTCAAATATAAAAGCTATAAATAAAATTTTGATATCAGAGATAATTCTTTCAACAGACATATCAGGACATGGTATATGGCTGAGGGAAGAACCAGTGAACTTGGAGATAAGTCAAGAGAAATTAGCCAAACTTAAGACAAAGATGAGAGGGAGAGAATCAGAGCAGAATATCTAAGAGCACTGGTAGAATATCAAATAGTCTAACATATATGTAGTTGGAGTTCTGAATGACAATTGCAAACTTCTCTTCAGAAATATTGTGACCTAGAGAATATTGAGACCTATGATAGAATATCATAATTAAAGTGCTGAAAGAAAACAATCTGTCAGCCGGGATTTCTACACTCAGCAAAGTACCCATCAAAAAGGAAGGTGCCTGGCTGGCTCAGTCAGAAGAGCATGACACTCTTGATCTCAGGGTCATGAGGTCAAGCCCCACATTGGGTTTAGAGATCACTTAAATAAAAACTTTAAAAAAAAGGAAGGCAAAACAAAGACTTTTCCAGAAAACCAAAAGCTAAAATAACGCCAGTAGATTTGGATGGCAGTAATTTTAAACAAAGTTCTTTAGGCAGAAGGAAGATGGTATCGGATGCAAATTTGGGTCTGTGTGAAGAAATGTAAAGCATCAGAAATGGTAAAAATGAGAGTAAATATAAAGACTTTTTTCCTTATTTTTAATAACTTTACATATATATTGTTTAAAGCATGAAAAGTAGCAATATACTGAAGGGTTTGCAGCACATGAGAACTAAAATGTATGACAACAATAGTGCAAAGAGTGGGAGGGAAGAAATTGTTACACGGTTCATACACTCAATGTGAAGTAATATAATATTATGTGAAGATACACTATAATGAGTTAAAGACTTATATTTTAAACCTTACAATTATCACCAAACACATTATAAAGGTGATTTAACTAAAAAAAAAATGGAAGGGAAGTACAATCCAAAAAATGTTTGATTAATCCAAAAGAAGTCAGGAAAATGAATGGATAAAGAAGATGTGGTTTATATATACAATGGAATACTACTTGACAATGAGAAGGAATGAAATCTGGCCATTCGCAGCAACATGGATGGAACTGGACGGTATTATGCTAAATGAAGTAAGCCAGGCAGAGAAAGACAGATACCATATGTTTTCACTCATGTGGATCTTGAGAACCATAACAGAAGACATTGTGGGAGGGGAAGGGGAAAAAAAAAGTTACAAAGAGGGAGGGAGGCAAACCATAAGAGACTCTTAAGGACTGAAAACAAACCAAGGGTAGATGGGGGTGGGGGAGAGGGGAAAGTCAGTGATGGGCAGGGAGGAGGGCACTTGTTGGGATGAGGACTGGGTGTTGTATGGAAACCAATTTGACAATAATATTAAAAAAAAAAAAAAGGTGAGGAAAAGCAGAAAAAAAAAAAAAGAACAAAGAACAGATCAGACAAATAGAAAGTAAGATAGTTTATTTAAGTCAAACCATACCAATAATTACATAATGTAAATTGAATGCTGTAAGAATAATGTACAGAAATTTAACTCTAACATGATAGCATTTTTATAAACCTCAAAAATGAGCCAAACTAAATAATACCATTTCTAAGGATATATTTATATGTATAAGTATTTATTTATTTATTTTAATTTTTTTAACGTTTATTTATTATTGAGACAGAGAGAGACAGAGCATGAACGGGGGAGGGGCAGAGAGAGAGGGAGACACAGAATCAGAAGCAGGCTCCAGGCTCTGAGCCATCAGCCCAGAGCCTGACGTGGGGCTCAAACTCACAGACCCTGTATAAGTATTTAAAATATAGGGTCAACTGAGTGGCTCAGTCAGTTAAGCATCCAACTCTTGATTTTGGCACAGGTCATGATCCCACAGTTTTGGGATTAGGCCCATAACCGAGCTCTGTGCTGAGCATAGAGTCTGTTTAAGATATTCTCCCTCCCTCCCTCTCTCTCTCTCTCTCTCCCTCTCCCTCTCCCT
>NC_064808.1:71165618-71212671 GCF_023721935.1 Panthera uncia
CCCTCTCCCTCTCCCTCTCCCTCCCCCTCTCCCTCCCTTCCTACCTCCCTCCTTCTGCCTCTCTCCCCAGCTTATGCTCTCTCTCTCTCTAAAAAAATAAAATAAAATAAAATAAAATAAAATAAAATAAAATAAAGTAAGAATAACAAAATTCACAGCAGAGATTACTTACAGAAAGAGACCAAGAACACAGAATTTGAAGGAATAACAGCAGCTTCAGTGTTACGATAAAATTCTGGGTCTTAAATTGGGTGTTGAGTATAGATTACATTATTATGCTTTGATACTCATATGCTTTCTTATATTTTGTAATGTGTATTAAATAAAATATTTTCAAACAGAAGATTGCATAAACAACTAAATATAGGAAGGGACCTCAAAGTAAGGTAGACTGATTTTCAAAAAGTAAAAAAAGAAAGTGTTTTTAAAACTATACTAAAGTGACAGGTCCCATAAGAATTTAGTTCAACAAAAAAATTTTTGAACATATATTCTGTCTGCAGGATGCTGAGCTATGCAGTGGATATAAAATTATGAGTAAGACAGCATTCCAATTTGGACCGCTTACAGCATAGTGAACAGTTTGTTGTCAAATCTCTATCTGAATATAATACGTGGTTTGAACATACCTTAAAATGCCCCAGTGGTGGGAGCACAAAGAGGGAGTCAGTGAAGATACAGATGAGATAAATTGGCCATGAGTTGATAATTTTTGAAACTCTGTAATAGGTATGAGGTGTTAATCTATTTTTCCACATCTATATATTTTTGAAATTTTTCCTAAAAAATGGTTTTATTTTGTTTGTTTTACAAAACTATCTGGTTCCATACTTCTAAACTAAAAATAAGATGAGGAATTGGTGAACTTTTTGATCAACAAAGAAAAAACGAGGTGACAGTTTCATGATTCCAAAGTTCTTGACAGGCTAGAACAATAGGCTAAATAAAAAAAGAAGAAACGTAATAGAGATGCAAGAAAAAGAAACAAAAGACATACTCATTGGAAAGGAAGACATAAAACTGTCTCTACTTGCAAATTACATGATTATCTATGTAAAAAATCTCAAAGAAGCTTCAAAAAAGCTATTAATTAGAGAGTAGCAAAGTTGAAGAATACAGTGTTAACATAAAATGTAATCATTTCTGCATACTAGCAGTGAATAATCAGAAATTTAAATGTTTTGAATTACCATTTTCAATAACACCCCAAAAATGAAATATTTATGTACAAATCTTGCAAAATAAGTGCAAGATCTATTTGCTGAAAACTGCAAAAGATTGTTGAAAGAAATCAGAGAAGATCTAAATAAATGGAGAGATACACCAGTTCACAGATTGAAAGATTTGAAATTGTTAATAAGCCAATCCTCCACAATCTGATCTGTAGATTCAAACATAATCCTAGTCAAAATCCCATAATTTTTTTTTTTTTTAGAAATTGACAAACTCATTCTAAAACTTTTATAGATAGGCAAATAAACTAGAATACTCAAAAACAGTTTTGAGAAAAGAGAACACAGTTGGAAGTTTCATGTTACCCGAATTCCAAACTTACTATAAGAGTATATCTTTAGGTTCCGGTACCAATTCCAATGTGGGTGTCGAGGGTCCCCACACATACAGCTAGCAGTGTTCTAACACCAGCTGAGTAGCCTACAATTTAACCCAACTCTGACAGTCTCTACCCAGAGATAGCATCAGACCCCACAGATTGAGAGGTCAGTCCTACAAGACTGCCCCACACATGCACTTCAGACACCAGTCACAAGTGCAGATTGCTACCTATACTTCTGACTGGCTATAAATAAGAGTCTCAAGACCCCCTCTTAAGGTTTGATTAATTTACTGGAATGGTTTACAGAATTCAAAGAAACATTTTTCTTACTAGAAATATCAGAGAGACATTTTACTTATGTCTTACTTTACTAGATCATTAGATCAGATGCATAGGGCAAGGTGTGGGGAAAGGGTATGGAGCTGGAGGTGTGACACTATCCCAGCTCCACGTGTTCACCAACTCAGAACATCTCCAAGTCCAGTCCTTTGGGCTTTTTTGAAGGTTTCATTACATAGGCATGATTGATTGAATAATTGGCCATTGGCAACTAATTGAACTTCCAGCCTCTCCCCTCCCTGGAGGTGTCTGGGGCGGGACTGAAAATTCTAACTCTCTAAATGATATGATTGGTTTCTGTGGTGACCAGCCTACATCCTCAGGTGACCTAGGGGCATTCCACAAGCCACCTCATTAATATAACAAAAGACACCTTTATCATTCCCAACACTTAGGAAATTCCAAGGATTTGGGAAGCTGTGAGCCAAGAACTATGGAGGAAAACAAAACATGCATAAGAAATATGTTTTAGTCCTCTAAATGACCAAATATATGTTTTTATAAATCAAAATATCACACTATCAAAGTCAAGAGAGTCTGATGAGAGAGTACAGACATAGTATAAATAAATGGAACAGAAGAGTCCAGAAATAGAAGCACACACATAGTATCAATTTTTTATGAAGGTGTAAAGACAATTCAGTGGAGAAGGGAAAGTCATTTCAACAAATGGTGCTCACAAGACAATTGGATAATAATGGGGAAAAATTGGATAAAAATGCGTTATGTTTTAAATGAACCTCAATCCATACTTCTCACTCTACATAAAAATTAACTCAAAATGGATCATGACCTAAATGTCAAACCTAAAACTATAAAATTTCTACAGGAACACATAAAGGAAAAGCTTTGCATTCTTGAAGTTAAACATGAATTTCTTAGATATAACACCCCAAGCACAGCTCATAAAAGAAAACATTTGAAAAATTGGAACTTCATCAAAATTAAGAACATTTACTCTTCAAAAGAAAATATCAGGAGAATGAAAAGATAAGCCACAGAAAGGGAGAAACTGTTTATAAATCACATTTCTAATAAAGAGCATATCCAAATTATGTAAAGAACTTTTAAAATCCAATAATAAATGGAGGAGATATTTGAACAGACACTTCATCAAAGAAGAGATAAAGATTTCAAATAAATACATGAAAAGATGCTCAATATCAGTAGTCACTAGAGACAAAAACCATAGTAAGATACAACTATATACCTATTAGAATCAAATTAAATTTTTAAAAAAATCTGAAAATACCAAGTGCTGACATGGATGTAGATAGACTAACAGGAACTCTCATACATTGCAGAGAGGAATGCAAAAGAGTTCAGCCACTTTCTGGAAACATTTTGGCAATTCCTTGCAAATTCAACATACACTTAACAAGTAACATAGAAATCCCACTACAGGATATTTCTCCAAGTGAATGAAAACCTATGTTCAAACAAAAAGAAGGGCAAAAATGGTTATAACAGCTTTATCTGTAATTGCCAAAATCTAGAAATAGCACAAGTGTCTCTCTACTGGGGAATGGATACACTTGATTATAGTATATCTGTGTGATGGGATAATAGCAATGAAAAGGAACAAACACTGGGTACATTCAACAAGCTGTAACTGAGTGTCCAATGCATTATACTGAATGAGAGAAGCCATAGTCAAAAGCCTTTATACTAAATGATTTCACTGAAATGACATTCTTGCAAAGGCAAAACTATAGGGGCAGAAAACAGCAGTGGTTGCCAGAGGTGGGAGTGGGAGGCTGGTTGGCTACATAACTGTGGTGGGGAATGTTTTGGAGCAATTAAAGTTTACTTTATCTAGATTGTGGTAGTGGTTACATGGCTACATAAATTTGTCAAAACGTGCAGAACTGTACCATAAAAACAGCAACCTTTGGGGCGCCTGGGTGGCGCAGTCGGTTAAGCGTCCGACTTCAGCCAGGTCACGATCTCGCGGTCCGTGAGTTCGAGCCCCGCGTCAGGCTCTGGGCTGATGGCTTGGAGCCTGGAGCCTGTTTCCCATTCTGTGTCTCCCTCTCTCTCTGCCCCTCCCCCGTTCATGCTCTGTCTCTCTCTGTCCCAAAAATAAATAAAAAATGTTGAAAAAAAAAAAAAAACAGCAACCTTTACTATAATGAAATTATGCCTAATTTTTTTTCTGTAAAAAAATCCCCCTCCCAAAATATAGTAGGGATAACTATAAAATATTTAGATTCACAAAATTCATAAATACAAACATGAAGAAGATATGATTTAATGTACATCCATGTAGAAAAGCACAAGAAATAATTGTAAAATCTATATGGATAAACACCTGGCATGGTTGACCAAGAGTCAGTTAACTCTTAAGAGATACACAGATTTCAAAATAAGGCAGGGACAAGTACCCTATTATTCTGTACTACTGAGACTCATCTGAGGCATTAATTCAAATCTAGGCCCAGGTGGTAGGAGGGATATGAACCAAATACCACTATCTACAGTAGAATGGCCTTTTTCCAGCCAGTGTGAATTCACCATCACTGTGTTCAAGTAGAGAACACTGAAATCAATTTCCAAGTGACTTAATAAGCCAGAACTTTAGGAATTGTTTGCTCCCTCCTCCCCAAAAAGTATCAATAAAGCACCTACTGTGGGCCAAGGACTGTATAGTCATGGTAATACGACAGTAAACAGATAGATGTGTTTCCATCTTAGCAAAGACCTAGTTAAAGTTATGAAACTAAGTACTCTTTTCTCCAAACTGCAAAACCTATAGCTAGGAAAGTAGAAATGCAGAGAGCAATGCTTCCTATTTTATTTTAATTATGTCCAGGAAATTCTCAGGTGTTTTTGGTGGGAGGTGTAGGAGAACCACTAGGGATAGTGCCAGATACTACTCAGGATTAGTAATTTCAGAGCTGTTACCACTCCTAAGCTCAGAGACAAGGAAAGACAGGATCACCAGGGAGTCCTGCAGAAGACCATCTTAAGAGCAGCAGTGACTTGTGTTGGAGAGGGATAATGAGCTCAAAGAGACTCCTCAGACAGACCTGGGGGAATAAACACCCTGAGCCCACCCTTCTGCCTGCTTCCCATCTCTAACTAGGAATCTCATTGGCCAAACCAACTCAAAGGCCCAGGGAATGGGGAGCAGATGATATTATCTATCTTAGAAAATGGTAAATGGCAGAGAGTTAAGGTAGAGAGCAAAGAAAAGGTAGCCAGCACACCAACTATGATGCTTTTCATTTCTCTTGGTTAACACTGCATGAGCTCTTTCCATCAAAAGACTTGATGCATCTCAGCTCTGGGAAGTTTTATTCTATTTCTTTTATACCTTCCTCCCTTTCTTACTTTTCCCTTTGCTTTCTGAATGCTTTATTTTCTCATTCTGCAGCACTTCACTTGTTGTTATCTTCACCAAACTGTAAACGTCTTGAGGGCAGAATCCACAAATTACTTACCTTTCTGTCTCCTACAGTACCCAGCACAATAGCTTGAACATGAATGATACTGGGAAAATGAGTTCTAAATTGAATTAAGTCTAAGCAATTTTCAGTTTTAGTGTTGGTTGCTGTACAATATTTTATCATGAGACTTTAGAAGAGAAAGGCTTGCAACAGCATTTACTTTTCTCTCTTCTGCAGTTTTGCTTTGATATCTGCACTGATACAGGGAAAAAAAAAAAAACAAACGGAGTTTTGTTAGATTTTTAATTAGGATTAGGAATGAATGTATATTCCCTTTATTCACTTAAAATGTACAATACATTAAAACATCTAGCTCTTTAATAAGAAAGTAGTAAACAAACAGTAATGACTAACAAGTTATTGAATTTACACCTAATTTTCAATATACTGGAATTTTTTTAAAAGACACTGCTGAGATTCTGTGTTACAATTTTAGGTTATCATGGTGCAATCCATGGGTAGAACCCTTCATCATCATTTTGTTGCTGTTGTTTACAATTTTGAGTTTTTCAATGCCAAGATATATTTAGTCGAGTTATTTCTATCAGAGGAAAATGGAACATGGAAATTCCCATACTGCTTGGAGTCAGAAAGACCAACTCCAACCCAAGCTGTGCATTCTAACTCTACCAACCACCAGCTGATTGAATATAGGCACAATATTACCCACAAACTTTACATTCCTTACCCACAAAATAATACCTTAGATTATTATGACAATTAATTGAGATAATTTTGAAAATACCTTACTAACAGTCACCATGCCAGGAAGACCTATCCTCACATATTTTACAGACTAATGGAGAAGATAGCCAATTAAAAAAGGAATTAAACTAAAATCTATAGAACATGCTAGATTGGGGAAACCTATGGATGTATGGGAGCAGAAAGTAAGAGAATATTATTTCAATGGAGATAGAATGTATAATAATGAATATAACAAGTAGCCTAGGTCAGGAAAAGTATATTGGAGGCAGATGGAATCTAATGTGTCTGGCACTTGGTGGGTGCTCAAAAAATGGTAGTAAATATTATTCAAACACTTGATGCACTACTGGGTGCCAATGCAACCAGTAGATTGGCTAAATGATACTCAGAAGCAACGAAGGAGCCCCTGTCCTCCAACTGGGCATTCAAAGCCATTCTGTGGGGGGTTGTTCTTCCCCTTCCCATTAGATGAAATCTAGGCAGTCTCCATAACTTGTTCATTCCCTCTTAAATGATATGTACATACATACATACGTACATACTACATGCACTGGTTACTATAATCTCAAAAAATAGTCTTATTTCAGTAATTAATATGTCTGTTTCACTGTAATAAAGTCATCCAAAGTCAAAACTTCTCTCTTCCTCATTCAGAAGGATGGGTGTTGGTTCACAACCTAGGGAGTTCCAGGGTAAAATTGGAAACCAAGCAACCCCTGTGTACTTAGGGCAAGGAAACACCAAAGAAAACTGTAGACCACTCCAGACTGGTAGGTGGCAGGGTTGGCAATTGGGAGAACTTACTTAAGAGACTTGTCCTGGGTGGCTGCAAGATGAGTAGATGTTCACACCCACCAGCCAGAATCTGAAAAGTTTATATAAAGACCTCAGTGGGGTTCAGTCAGGTATACCATCCAGAGGGTCTCAATAGCACATTGCTCTCTCAAGTCCTTCAAAATGGCTCCAGTGGAATGGTGGGTGGAGCATACATGCCAGGGACATGGGAGGGAGGAGGAGCCTCCAGTTGCCAGGGCCACTCGAGGGTCTGGCAGTCATGTCCTCTTAATAAGCGACAATGAGGGGAGCACTTTTTACCCCCCCCCCCCCGCCTTCTACCAACCCTGGGCTGCACATGCTTTTCCAAGTTAGAAGCCAAGGAAGAGAAAAGAGGTAGGGAGTAGGAAAGGTGTTACTTTCTGACATTACTAATCTACTTTTGGTTTGCTCTGGACTTGTTGCAAGTCTAAAATTAAGTCTCTTTGGGGTTGGCAGACATTTAGACTGGATTCCTTGCAGACAGTGTCATTGCTGGGATCTTTCACTTCAGTTCTCACAACTGAGGCAACGCTTCATCTGCTTGTTCCCATAAAATCCCCCATCTGCATGATCTATGCCACGCAGACTCTCCCTTTTGAGGACACATCACTCTTCCTTCTTCAAGTCATTTCAGAACATCTCTGGGTGGATTTTGTCTCATATTGTCCTACATCTGCTCATCAAGCAGTCATCACGCATCCTTTTGCCAAAGGATCCTTTTGACAAACTGAGAGTTCAGGCTTCCCTAACACAGCTGCCTCTCCTCTGCTGTGAACGCAACTAACCAGCTACAACCTCATAACTGTGGGCCTCTCTACGCTTGGCCCAGGGCCTACAGAAGACTCAGGTCAGTTAGTCTGCATGGTTTCCTCAAAGCAATTCTCACTCAACGTGGGGTGAGTGTGTACAGAGTGGGGGTGTCCCAGCCTCGGTGCTGCCATAGCCTTTCTACCTACATTCTCTAATTGCTACCTTATTCTTCTTCTTCTAAAGGTGGGTGTTGATTCAAGGGCTATATAGCTGGAGTTGGAAAACTCTTTTGTGGATCTTGAATAGGTGGCCTGGTACTTCACTCCATTATAGAAATAGAACGCAGCTGTTTGCCTCTGCCAGTTTGGGTCCTCAGCCAAAACCAAGGCAGGAATTCTCCTTTGTAAAAGTCCTGCAAACCATAGTAGGGACTCAGTTAAATGATTGTCCAGCAGCAGTTTGTGTGGGCAAAATCCTCAGAGCAAGATAAGCAGATACTATGAAATAAAGTGACAAGAAGATAAAAATCTAACAAGCACAGAAAATAAGTATTTCAACAAACCCTACGTGGGAAGACTTGAGATAATAATGGGATGATGAACCTGACCCTAGTAAATAAAATAATAATAGTTACTAGTTATTAAGGGTTTAGTCCTTTCCAAGCATGGTGAAAAATACTTTATAAACAGGATCTCTCTTACTGCTCAAGCAACCCTATATATTAAGTATTATTGTCTTTACAATTCATGTAAGCAAATCAAGGCTGAGTAACCTTTCCAAGGACAAACATCTATGATATTATGTGTAGTTTGTTGTTGACAAGTATGTATTTAAGCTTATGTATTGGATGCCCTCCTGAGGTTCCCATAAAGAATATTTTAAGATATTTTTAGAGGAAAGATTGCATTTGTGAGACCCAAATGGCACTTACAATCCAGGTTCTGGAGCTCAGAGAGCACAGGTCAGGTTAGGAGCACAGGTCAGGTTAGAGGCACAGTAACCAGAGAGTAACTAAATCAGGTCTATCCATATTTGAGGTGTCCCATTGCAAAAGGACTTTTATTTTTAGAAAAGAAACTGAAAGTTATCTTTACAACTTATTCAGAGGCCTCATAACTCAGATCATCTAAGATATAACTTCAATATAAGCTAAATCACTTATAACCAGGTTTTTCCCCATTTATAACACTATTTAACCCCTAGCCTCATTCATGGTTTAAGCAAAAGCCATTTTTAATAAGTAGGGGGAAAAATCACATACAGGAAACTTATAAGCTTCTAATAATTTTATGCCAATAACTAGCTAGTCCTTGAAGAATTTCATAACGTGGTGTTTCCAATGATTCCTTGTGACTTGTCAGAAACCCTGAATTTTCCTTCTTTCCTCCCTCTAGTACTTTCCAAGTCTCTTTTGATTTTCATGTATCATGCTGCCTATCAGATATATTCTTTAATTTGCTCTCTGAGATTTCAAATTTGCTTTTTATGTTAGTTACCAGAAAATATGCGGAGAGATTCACCTCATCTTACCACACTTTGAAATACTGAATATGTATAAACAAATTAAAAACAAAAACAGAAACAAAACCCGACATCCTGAAGCCTAGTCCTCCAAGGCCAAGCACCTGCCAGTCCCTCCAGTGAATGCATCCTCTTTGAAGAAGGAAGAGCTCCATCCACCTAATGGTTCAAGTCATTCCATCCACACCAAAGGACACCTCAGATATCTCCACCTACCTCTATCATCACAGAAAACACCCCGGTTCAAACCACCAGCGTCTTCCCAATCCTCAAAGTGATCCCTTCACTTGTGTCCCTGCCCCGTCCAACCCTTTCTGCAAATAACAGCCACACAAGGGCTATTAAAAATATAAATGGCATTCCATGCACCCCTATTTGGAACCTTCAAAGGCTTCTCATTACAATCAGAATAAAATCTAATCTTCTTAAAATTGCCTATAAAATCGTACATGGACCTGCCTCTGCTAATCCCTCCAATCATATGCTGACCATTCCACCCAGCTTTTATCCCAATTTTCAGTGTTTTCTGTGTAATGTTTCTCTCTCCCACTAGACTATGTGTTGCATGAAAGGGGCCCATGATGGTTTTATGTACCACTGATCATTTGACTGTCCCAAAATACCACATGTAGGTTCTCCATAACTTTTTGTTAAATAAATAAATAAACTTAAGTAAAAATTGCTATAATCAGTAGGAAGTATTCTATTACATGCAGCCAGTAAAATGGAAATTACAAACACAATAGAGAAATGTTTACAATGATATTATGTGGGGAAAGCAGAATAGGAAACATTATGTAAAATACAGTTGCACATACCATTTACAGTATGACTAACATATTTACAACATGTATATGTTGTAGATATGTATCATATTTATAATACAATTGAGCCCATTAGAACATAGAGTACACTTGCATAGTTTTTAAACTAATCCTGCTTTTAAAGAGAGGGAGATCTATTTAAACAATTATAAGAAGGGTCTGCATTCTGAGGTGGAAACTAGAGTTTATCTTTAGAGCAGATGATTCCTTTTTGGAAGGAAATATTTTGGTGGCCCTTTTGGTTACACTCAATGAGGCAAAAGTCCTCTGAAATAAGAAGGTGTGTGGAATGTAACTGCTCTGCATAATAATGAGTTTGCCTTTGATGTAGGCAGAGGTGTATCTCTGTGGATTGCCTTTCCTTTTTGAAAAACCTCCTGAGCCTACGCTCCCCTCCTCCCCTGTGGGTAGCAGTGAGTGGAGGGGGGCAGTCTTTAGAAGATGCTGGAACATGAAACTGTGTAGAAACACGCCTAGGAAATAGTATGCTAAGGCAGCTCATGACCGCTTCTAAGACCCAGCTGTTTAATTTTCAGGGATTTTGTGAGATCATTGTAAAGTGCAGACATTATTAAAAACTCATTATAAAAGCTTACAATTAAAAAAATTTTACTAACAATGAAGGTAACAAATATTCAAAACCCACCACTTCCTGTTTTATTATATTATACTTATGCTCTTCAAGTTACTTACACCTCTTGTATCAGGAGGGTGGAAATATTGTACAATGTTTGTTTTCGTTGTTTCACTTTTGCTATATTCCTTTATGCAAACCAAAATATCAACCAACATTTATGTCAGGACCACACGTTTTGTCAGTCACAACCATATGTTTTCTATGGGCACAAAAGTTCTGCAAAAAACAGTGAAATCAGGGGCACTTAGGTGTCTCAGCTGGTTGAGCATTCGACTCTTGATTTCAGCTCAGGTCATGATCCCAGGGTCGTGGGATCGAGCCCTGAGTTGGGCTCTGCACTGAGCATGGAGCCTGCTTGGGATTGTCTCCCTCTGCCCCCTCCCCCACTCACACACTCTGTCTCTAAAAATAAAATAAAATAAATAATAAATCAGTGACATCCTTATGTAAGAATCAATTGCTATTTGGAATTTACTATAAAAACAATTATATATTTCACTATAATGGTAAATTGTATTACACATCCTTTATATCAGTAAATTTAATGATAAACTTGATATATGAGTTTTTATATATACACATCCTTTTTTTTTTCCTGGAGAGCCAGTTGTTGAACCAGCTGGGTTGAAGCCACTTCTGTCACAGAATGGAATATGTGAAAGACTAAGCCTTCTTTGGGATACATAGAAACTTTTTAGAAGGGGACCATAACAACACACTGCCCTCCCGACAACAGGGGTGAGAACTCCAACTATTGATATTTGGGGATTAAAGGTGAAATTAAGTCCTGAAGCCTGAGACTATCTGGTTCACTTGTATTACCTATACATAACACGTATGTGCATATAGACAGGGACTAGGCTGTGATTGGAATCATGGCCTATAGCATGGTGGGCTGGTGAGTGATTCTGTCTTATTTGAAAGTTTGTTTAATTATCTTGAAAATATATGAAACACAGTCACATGATTTTCAGAGAATCATTTGTCTCAAAGATTTAAGAGATATGCAAATTAAGATTTGAAGTCTAGCTTCCCACTTATAACTAATATGGGTTAAATAGTTGGCCACACTGATCCTGTGGCCCATCTCCAAGGAGTAAAATCACAGCCTGGCTCACCAGGTAATTATGGGGAATAAGCAATGCAGTAGCTTCGTACCATAACTTCTTAAAAGAATGACATATGGAGCAAAGAACACTCTACATTATAGAAATAACTAGAGGTAAAGCTAAAGTGTACTTAAATCTATTATGTTTCCTTGTGCTCAGTTGACATTCTTTATCAAACCTGATGCTTTGAAATATCTATGATCTGTCTCTGGACAATCCTTCACTAATTCTCCCAAGTGTCATCTCTGCCATTAACTTTGAAAGTAAGAAATGTATTCTAATGAGAGTGTTAATTATAGAAAGTGCCTTATGTCCTAACGTGGCAACCTTATAAATCAAATGCTTTGTACTCTATGGCAACAAAGCTACAAATTTGCTCATTTCACAAGGCCAAAATTAACAAGCCAAATCTCCAGAAGTGACACCAGGGGATGTGGGTCCTATCACTGCTCTGAGAAATCCGGAAGAGCTCTCCTAGCGTAATGACACTTGATTTCTCATATACAATTTTTACAGAAAATAAATTTGTGGCAATGTTTTAAAATAATTGCATTTTCTAGATGAAGATAGTGTCAAATTGACATTCCTATAGGTAAAGGAAGGTTACAACTCACCAGGGAAACTGTTATTTCTTTTAATAAGTGGCCTTTTACCCTCTCATTATTTTTGTTACCTCTAACTGGTGTCAAAATGAGATCAGTAGCACATCCTTACCTCATAGGACTCTTGTAACTATTAAGTGGTATATGGAGTGCTTAGTATAGGCACACAATACATACTATAGAGATGTTGCTATATTATTATTATTATTATCATTATTACTATTAGGAAGAGGAGGAGGAGGAGGAGTATACATGTTGACTATGAAAATTTGATGTCAGCTCTATACTGCCTGATGTTTTCCCAAAGTACATTTTTACTATCCATCTCATAACTTTATGGCAGGCCATCTTCCTTAGCTGTGTTCTCTTGTCTGACTTCTTTCTTTTTTTTTTTTTTTAATTTTTTTAATGCTTATTATTTATTTTAGAGAGAGACAGAGAGACAGAGTGAGGGTGGGGGAGGGGTAGACAGAGAGGGAGACACAGAATCTGAAGCAGGATCCAGGCTCTGAGCTGTCACCACAGAGCCCGACATGGGGCTCAAACCCATGAACTATGAGATCATGACCTGAGCTGAAATCAGATGCTTAACTGACTGAACCACCCAGGTGCCCTGACTTCTTTCTTGTTGCTTCATCTAGACTTCTCCAGGATTCACTGGGCACCTCATAGAAATTAGAAATAGATATTGAGGGGCCCCTGGGTGGCTCAGTCAGTTGAGCAGCTGACTCTTGATTTTGGCTCAGGTCATCATCCCAGGGTCATGGGATCAAGCCCCTCATGGGGCTCTGTGCTGAGCATGGTGCCTGCTTGGGATTTCCTCACTCTCTGTCTCTCTCTCCCTCTCTCTCTTTCCACCCTCCCCACCCTTCCTTGTGCTCTCTATTTCTAAATTAAAAAAAAGAGAGAGAGCGTTTGAGTTCACTAGTGGTATCCAGGTAGCAGATATTCCAGGATTTTGTGCAGTTAGATTTTTCTAAAGCTCTATAGTATGCACCTGATTGTTTCTCAGGTTCTTGTGTAATGGCCACCTAGAGAATGTTATTTTTGATAATTTTCTTTCCCTTATTTTGTTTCTTTATTCATTCTTCTTAACTCTAAATATATATTACTATTTTTACTTGGTGTAATTTTAGAACAAATGGCAAATTGTTTTAGAATTGTGGAATGAAATGAGAAGAACCTGACACATTGAGATGTCAAGACTCTCACTGTGGCATTGCAAAGCTTCCATTGTGAATCTCTCCCAGCTCTCCACCACTTTATGTCATTTATACTCAAGTAATGGCCACATCTGCATTGTTGCTATTTTTATCTGTCTACTCTTCCCACTTGCAAAGGGTCAAGTGGCATAAGCTGTTGAACTATCCCATCACTCTGGATGCTGTCATGGTCTGAGGGTGGACATGTGACCCAAACAGAGCTGATCTGTGTTCTCTGAAGATTGAAATTGATGCTAAGGGAGATTGTCTTCTTATCTATGGGATCACTAGCAGTGAGAATAGTTCAGGTCTAGAGTCCTCTTCCTCCATGCAAAGAAAGCCTTGCCAGGGAATTCAGTAACTTTTAATTAAATGAAGAAATTATCATTTGTTGTATTGGTAGGATATGCCAGGCACTGTGCCTGGTACTTCAGTCTTATTCAATCTTTGCAGCAATCTTTTGAAATGAATAATATCTTTTCACTGGTAGATGAGATATTCTGGATTCAGAGAAGTTGCTTGCCCCACACCGAATTATGCTTAACTGTCCATCACATCACATGATGATAAACAATCTCCATGAAAGTGAAAATTACCCAGTGGCTGGAGCAGCCTTCTTTCCCCCAGCAAAGAAGATGGGTGTTCCTGCGGTGAGAGCAGCACTGGGAAGAGACCAAGTCTAGCCCTGTTGCTGCCTGGAAGAGATGGAGTACTGCCTTGAAATGTGCCCACTCCACAGCTGTGACGAGAGCTGCCACAGTCTAATTGCTAGGCTGTGTCACCAGATATGCTAGTAGGGGGAAGAGAGCCTGAATGTTGCATACAAGGATTTAAAGCAAATCCAGGCCAGTGCATAACCCCTGTATTCTTCAGTCCTCTAGAGCTACCAACACCATGGTCAAGACAGTCCTGTGGATAAAAAAAGCAGTGACGCAAGGAACCTGACAGATGCTGTGAATGAGTTACAATATGCTATGGGTTTCCCATGAAGTTGAAAACTGCCTCCTATTCTGATTTCTGTAATGTCATTCTCTTGGTTTGGGTTTTCCTGAGATAAAATGAGTGAATTCTCTTTTAATGAATTCTTCAAAATATAAAAATAAAACATCTTCCCCTCTAAACATGTACACGTGCTATGTGTGTGTATACACTACCCCCCTACATACACATACCTCTGTTTCTCCTTTGTTCCTCTTTCATTGCTTGGTAATTGAAATTCTTCCAGACATTGCTTTGTCTAAGATTCTACTTGTTGTGCTTCCTTGCCTGACTTGGAGCATTGCTGAAGGCACAACTGGAGTAAACCAGTGGAAAACTTTGCCTGTCCCTTTCCTCAGCTCCATGCAAGCCCTGACCATAGAGCATGGCAGTGGTTTACGCTAGATAGTTCTTCCAAAGGGAAGGGTCATTCCTTTTCCCCTGCTCAGAATTCTCCTTTCAAAAGCACTTTCCGCTGGGAGTTTCTCTAAACATCTCTCACCTACTTCAATTTTGTCCCATTTCAAGAGGACTCATTCTAAAGGTCTCTTCCTTGCCTCTCATTTTCTTCATCTGCTGCCTCACCGTACTGAAGCCTTCTTTCTATTGCCATTCAAGTTTCAGTGAGGAATATGCAAACAAAATGTATCCTCACTTGCAATGCTGTTAGCAGGCTGCCCATGGTGGCTCTGGAAGAATGCTGCCCCTGAACTAATCTTTCCTCGAAAATCCTTACCTTACAGCATTCATCATAGGCCAGCTGCTGTGCTAAGTACAGCAGGCCAACTAGGGTGAACCTCAAATGATCCTATCTGATAGTTATCATTTGCAGATTAAGGACCCATGGTTATAAAAGAGAAGCATCTTAATCAAGGTCACAGAACAAATGACTTTGTTTGGATCCTAACCTCAGTCTGTCTGATTCCAAAGCCCACATTGGGGTGTATGTGTGTATGTGTGTGTGTGTGTGTGTGTGTGTGTGTGTGTTTCTTTTATCTCTTTGTTAACCTGGGCATCTTGTGACTTCCCAAGGGAAATACTGGAAATTTGATATCGGAAGGCCTGAGTTAAAATCTCTGGTTTGCACTGTGGACTTGGATTTCATTCACCCTTTCTGAGTCACCATTAACCTCCTATACCACCTACAGTTCTCTGAGTCTGCCATGTCCTCTTTGTCTTTGCTCCTTCTCCCTGGAATGCCCTCCCACACATTCCATGCTTAGCTAAGGACTACTGCCCTTCAGCCTTCCGCCCTGATTTCCTCTAGGCTAGATTATCTCCACCTCAAAGAAGCTCTGTATGCCTCTATGCTCACCTCTGTCAGGTGCCCCATCAAAATGCACTGTAAGCCTCTCCTCCCTTGCATCATGTCCACATTTATTTGGTACCAGCATCTTATCAGTAAACCATGTTTTGATGTAGATCAAATGTGTTCTACCAATATATGTACATATATATGTATTGTATTTATATATGTATTTATAAATCATTTGCAGTATTATCTTTCTGACGTTTAATGCATATTGTAAATTCATACAGAAAATACAAACTTTAATATGAGAAAAATTTTAATGATGTGTTCAATATTTTGGTAATTATGTCTTCAGACTACCAATTTGCTAATAGTTTAGGGCACAATTTATACTTGGGGCAAAGTTCATCATTAAGAGAGTGGAAATAAATCAGTATTTCAAATAGTCATCTTGGTATTGTATTTTTATGTGGCTTCTCAACACATCAGAATAGTTTGGCATTATTTTTAGCTCCTAATGTGGCTGACAAGAAAAAATGTCTGCCTTGCCATTTTTTACTCTTTGCTTATGTTTGTGTTATTAGTACTGTCTTCAATCCATTCTTTCTTTGAAGGGATGTTTTTAATCCAGTCATAAATCCACTTGGCAACACCCATTTGACACAGTAAATGGAAGCAATAGTAAATAAGTAAGGAAAGAACCTCTCCTGGCTCCTTACAGGTGTAGAACTACTACTCTTCCCACAGCACACTCCCACCTATCCATGGATCAGACTGAGGGCCCAGGAAGAGTCCACACAGCAACTGGGACAACCTGATGCATGTCCTTCTTTAGACAAAAAATAACAATAAACGGCACCTGGTGGGTCAGTGGGTTAAGTGTCTTGACTTCAGTTTAGGTCATAATCTCATGGTTCATGAGTTCAAGCCTGGCACTGGGTTCTGTGCTGTCAGTGCAGAGCCTGCTTTAGATCCTCTGACCCCTGTCTCTTTTCCCCTTCCCCCCCTCCTCTCTCTCTTTAAAAAATAAATAAACATTAAATAATAATAAGCACCTGCCTCCACCTTCAGAAGACCACTGCTCTGGACAAGGTCCTAGAGGGCAAGAGCCGTGTTTTCTTCAATCAGAGTTATTATTATTATGATAATCATAAATAGCCAAATTCTGTTACCCTTATTAGTTGATCTGTACAAGAAAACTACCACTTGGATATTGTTATGACTCCCAATTTACAGATAAAGAATGTGAGGTATTGAAAAGTTAATTAACTCGGCTAAGGTCACACTGCTAGCAAGTGATAGATTTGGAATTTGAACCCAGTTATGAGGCCTTCCAATCCCCTTTTATTCTTTTTTTTGGTAATGTTTATTTATTTATTTTGAGAGAGTGAGAGTGAACAAGCAGGGGAGGAGCAGAGAGTGAAGGAGAGAGAGAATCCCAAGCAGGCTCCACACCACCAGCACAGAGCCCAGTGTGGGGCTGTATCCCATGAACCATGAGATCATGACCTGAGCTGAAATCAAGAGTTGGACACTTAACTGACTGAGCCACGAAGGCACCCTCGAACCCATTTTATTCTTAATGATTTTATTCTGCGTCATCTGTGTGTGTGTGTTATAATGCCTTACATATATTATATAATGTATATAATGTCTTACATATTATATGTGTGTGTGTGTGTGTGTGTATCCATCCATCCAATCTTCCATCCATCTATCCATACATCTACTCATTTATTCACTTACTCAACAAATAATTATTCAGAACCAAGCAGGGACAAGGTGTTGTTCTAGGCACTGAGGATACACCAGTGAATAAAGCAGACAAACATTCCTGCCCTTAGTGGGGAGAGACAACACATTTAATAGATAATTAACTATATTATGTTCAAAGGTGACAAATGCTATAGGGGGAAAAATCAGGAAAATAGGGATTTTGGAATATTATGGAGGTATAATTTTAAGTAAGATAGGTAAGGAAGGCCTTGCAGGCAAGGAACATTTGAACAAAGACTAGGAACGAGTTGAGTGAGTGAGTCACAGGATATTTCACAGGAAAGCATTCTGAGTAGAAGGAATAGCCAAAAGTGATGAGGCAGGAGCATGACCAGAATGTCTGAGGAAGAGTAAGAAGTCCACATGGTTGCAGCATGGTGAGTGTGGAAGACAGAATCATGAACCCCTAAAGACGTCCACATTCTAATCCCAGGAACTTGTAAATATGTTAATTTACACAGCAAAAGTGGTTTTGCAGATGTGATTAAGTATTTTGAGATTGGGAAATTATCCTGGATTAGCTGAGTGGGTCCAGTGTAATAATAAGGGTCCTTGAAAGGGAAAGAGGGAGGCGGGAAAGTCAAGAAGGAGCTGTGGAGGGGCATGATTTAAGATACATGGGCAGCCTCAGAAGCTCAAAAAGGTGAAGAATGGATTCTAGAGCCTCTAGAAGGATGTTGGCTCTGCCCAGAGAGACCTCAGATGCCCAGAACTATAAAATAATTTGTATTGCTGAAGCCACTAAGTTTGTGGTAATTTGCTAGAGCAGCAATAGGAAACTAATACAGTGAAGAAGAGGGAGAACAGTAGATGAGATCAAGGACATCACTAGGGTCAGATCCTGTAGGGCCAGTTGGGCCATTTTAGAAACTTTAAGTTTTATTCCAGGTGAGAAGATGACCATTGGAGGCTTTCCATGCAGAAGGTATGTGATCTGAGTTACATCTTAAAGGATTCTTATGCCTGGCTTTGTAAGAAAGTCTAAGGGGAAAAGAGCCTAAGAGACTAAGGGCAGTGAGGGAGGAAGGATGTCTAATTTGGAAGCAGGAAACCAATTGGGAAACCATTGAAATAATCCAGACAACAAATGATGGTAGCTTGTCCCAAGGTGGTAACAATGAAGAGGATGAGAAGTAATCACATATTGGAAATATTTTTAACATAGAGCCCAAAGGATTTGCTAATGCATTGGATATGGAATATGGGATATAAGAAGGAATCAAAGATGATTTTAAGGTTTGGATCGAGCAACTGGAAGGATGGAGTTGCCATAAATAAGCTGAAGAACACCTTAGGTATAGGTTTAGAGTGGGAGTAGGAAGGTGCAGTGAAGATCAGGAATCCATTTCTGGATATAATAAATTTCTCATTTGCAGTAGGCAGGTGGAACATTATACATTTATATTTACGGTGATTCCTGATACGATTGAAACTATTCCTATCATCTTCTGGTTTTGATAATTTTCACTTACTGTATTTTTCCTTTGTTGTTCTTGTTGTTTAGCCATTCTGCCTTCCGTTTGAAGTGATACTTTTTCTACATCCTTTTTAAAATTCTGTTGTTATGGATAGTGTAGAAGACTTTTTTTCTTTTTTCTTTTATTAGACTTTTATTGTTTACTGTCTACCCTCAAAATTTTAGCATGTGTTTCTAAATATTTCTAAGAATGTCTTACTATTTCTTTCTCCCAGCCAACTTGGGGACCTCGGTATGTTTTCTGTTTTAACTATATACTGAAGATCTTCTCTCATCTTGGCACTGCTCACCTTTCTTATTGTAGTTATCTAGAGTTTTCATTTCAATGTAAAAAAAAAATTCAGTTATATTATAACTTCTAAATTTCCCAACAGTTTATCAGTCTGTGTTTGTCAGTGTTTCTGGCTTTTCATTTCTTCCTTCTAGTTTCATTTTTCTTCTTTCTGGGATGTCGTTTTGATGAAAGTCTTAGAGTAATAAACCCAGAGTCTTTTTATATTCGGACGTATCTCTTTTTTGCTTTTATTCTGAAGTGGTAGTTTATCTGGGTATATAAATCAGGGTAGATAGTTATTTTCCTTTAGAACTTTGGGTTAATGTTCCATTAGACTTTTGGCAAATAATTTAGCTGATGAAAAGTATTTTTTCAATTTGGTTATTGTTCCTTCTAGGTAATCTGTCTTCTTCTTGGATAGCTTTACAGATATTCTCCTCATCCTTAAAATTGTGCTGAGGTGCATATTTTAATTTTTATTCATCCTTGTCGTCATTCAAAGTATACTTCAAATCTGAGGACTCCTGTAATTTTTCTGACACAGGAAATTTCTCCCCATCATCTTTCCAAATACTGCCTGTAAGGCACACCCCCAGGGTCTCCTTTCCTCTCTGGCTCCATTCCATTACACAACAGGAATTGATTACCTGGAATTACAGAACATAGACAATTTCCTTCCATTCTCTTTAGTCTCTTCTTCTGCAATTTCTATTAGGCATATTTTTGTTAAAGATTTAATTTTTAAGTAATCTCTATACCCTATGTGGGGCTTAAACTCACAACCCTGAGATCGAAAGTCACCTGCTCCTCTGACTGAGCCAGCCACCAACCATTAGACACAGTTTGGAGCTTTGTGATCTATCCTCTATCTTCCTTACATGTTTTCTTTCATTCACTTATTTTTATTATGAATGTCATACATACAAACGAATATTACTATGGTACATAATTTATAATATATTGGTACTCATGTATTAAATAATCTGCTTCAAAATATAAGAAATAGGGGTGCCTGGATGGTTCAGTGGGTTCAGCATCCAACTCTTGATTTTGGCTCAGGTCGTGATCCCAGGGTCATGAGATTGAGTCCTGCGTCAGACTCTGTACTGAGCATGGAGCCTGCTTAACATTCTCTCTTCCCCTGCTCTGCCCCTTTCCCCTGCCTGTACTCTGTCTCTGTCTTTCAAACAAAAATAACTAATTAATTAACTACTTAATTAATTAAAAAATAAGTCATAAACCTTTAAAACCTTCTATTACAATATTTTCCAGTTTTATTGCATCTCCCACAAGAAGTTAACTCGTATTATGAATTTTGTATGTATAAGTTCTTGGTTTTTCTTTACAATTTTACTGTAGATTTATATATCCCTAAAATAGTTTTGCACATTTCAAAAATGCATACAAATGGTATACCCTGTGTAGTAGTCTTCTGTATCTTGCTTTTTTTTTTTTTTACTTAATATAATTATTTGTGACATGTATTCACATTGATGAGTGTATCTTTAGTTTATTCATTCTCACTGCTGTATAATATTTCATTATGTAAACATATCACAATTTATTCATTTTCCCATCAATGTACATTTGGTCATATGCTATTGCAAACAGTGCTGCTGTAAGTATTATTGTATAAGCCACCTAGTGAACATGTGCATGAGTTTTTCTAAGGGGTATACCTTAGAATTGAAGTATCTCTTAGTGTATTAGAATTTCCAGTGATCTATATCCTCACCCACACTTCGTATCATAAGCCATTTTAATTATTACTAATACGATAGGTCTGAAATCACATATTTTTCATTTTCCTGAATTACTGCTAATGTTGACGTCTCTTTGTATACATGTCCCTCATAGGTTTCTTCTTCTGTGAAGCCTATTATGACTTTTGTTTATGTTCTGTTGATTTGTTGAAGTTTTCTTGTTTATTTGTACAAGTTCCTTTAATAGTGTCAGTTTTAGACCTTTGTGGATTTGTTGCTCATACTTCCTCCCAGTTCATGATTTCTCTTTTCACTTTTTAAATATTGCCTTTGAATTTTAAAAGGAAGCTTTTAATTTCAATATTTGTTTAATCTCATTTCACTGGCTACTCTCTTCAATAAAATATCAAAGAGAATTCATGACAGTGGCACCTTTTTCTATTCCATATGTTTAAAAGAATGCCTATTTTACTATAAAGTATGGTATTTTCTGTAAATTATTTTTATATCCACTTAGTTTTGTTTTATTTCTACTGTGCTTTAAAAATATCATCCTGGCGGTGCCTGGGTGGCTCAGTCGGTTAAGTGTCCAACTTCAGCTTAGGTCATCATCTCACAGTTCGTGGGTTCGAGACCCGCTTTGGACTCTGTGCTGACAGCTCAGAGCCTGGAGCCTCGTTCAGATTCTGTGTCTCCCTCTCTTTGTCCCTCCCCAGCTTGTGCTCTCTCTCTCTGTCTCCCCCAAATATAAACATTAATTTTTTAAAAAAAAATATCATCCTGATCTTTTCTTCATAATAGGGATTTTTTTTCATTTTCTCCTTTAAAAACCATGAGCACACTTATTATATAATCTTTATTCAAATTCTTTATTCAAATTCTTATTCCTATTTATCCTGTGGTAAATCCCTCCTCCATTTGTAAACTTTTGGATGTCCTTGTTAATTGTTCTGTTTGTTTTAAGTGTATTTTAGATTTGGGGTTGCAGCTTAATCTCAGTAGAGATGTTTCTGTTACTCTCTCCCTCTCTTTCTCCCTCTCATTCTTCTACTCCCTTTCTTGTTCCTTCTCCCTTCTCCTTTTCCTACCCTACCCTGTCAAACCTTTGAGTTTGCTTTCTGCCAACCCTTTGGCAGGACTGGTAGCCAGCTTGACTCCCTTCTTGGTCCTGAGGCTGCGACAATGTCTTCCAGCTTCCATAGCTGTGTAGCTACATATAAACTCCATCTTAGAAGACAGATGACATACTTTTTCAACATTATTTCACCAGTGGCAGAGGCACCTCTGCCACTAGTTTTAAGCAGTGAGCTTGGGGGCAGCTGAGCCACTCAGTCAGTTAAGTGGCAGACTCTTGATTTCAGATCAAGTCATGATCTCACAATTTATGAGTTCGAACCCTGCTTTGGGCTCCATGTTGATAGTGGGCGGAGACTTCTTCTAATTCTCTCTCTCCCTATCTCTCTCTCTGCCTCTCCCCCCTCAGGCTGCTTTCTCTCAAAATAAATAAGTAAACTTAAAAAAAAAAAAAAAAAAAAAAAAAAGGCACTGAGCCTGGCTTAGGTCTCCACTTCTCTGAGAAACATTTTCAGTACAGCTTCCTGCATAAACTGGATTCCTGGCTGACTCTGCCTATTTCTGAACCAGAGGCTGGGAGGCCAACAGGACACCCTCTCCGCTTTACTTTTCATTTATTTTGCTTATTTCATTTGTGGCTATGGGCTTACCTTGTTTTCAAGCACAAAAATCTCTTTAAAAATTTCTCATTATATGTGGGTTGTTTTTGTTTTTATTCCTATCTGGGGGAAAAGGTAGTATTTAAGTGCACAAATTACAACATTATATTGACATAAGTTCTCTTATCTTTGTCTTCCTAGTAATGAGCACAATTCTCCACAAATGATTGATGCATCAACACAGACATGCAGGATTCCCTTCAAGGAGAAAATAATGCCTATCTTACAACACTGTCTTGAGGCTTAGAAGTAGTCGGCTCTGACTCTTGCCTTTGGTTTTTGTATTTTTCAGCTAGCTTTATACTATCTGAGTTAGTACTCTGAGGAATGTCTGATTGTTAGACAGGAGTTTGTGGGAGGAAAAAGATTGCACAAAACCTTCCTAATCTGAGCTGGCTTCTGCCTGAGGGCAGATTTTGGGAGAGGAGTCAAGTGACTTCATAATTGGAAGAGAGGCGTGAATACCAGACTTATAAAGGAAGCCTCCTGGCTCTGGAAATGGGAGAAGGCTGTGTGGGAAGGTTAAAGCCAGATCTTCTGGGCTAGAATAAAGTGACATGTACTGTGTAAAAGAATTTGAAAAAGTATAACCCTAACCCTGTAATATGGGGATTAACAATCTGGAGACTTCCCTAACCTCTCTGTGGTCTGGTCTACTCATACTCAAATCAGGGGGAGAAAGTTTGTGCCGTCCACAACCCCATAGCGCATGTTAAAGAGTGGCTGAGAGTACCTGCAAAGCATTCTCAGCTTCCTGGAGGGAAAAAGGGCAGCAGAGGGTATATTAATTTTTAAGTGTTTTTATATTAATATTATTAGTAAAAGGTTCAAAATATTCTTTTTATGAGCCCTCCTGATTTAGAGGTGTTTATTACACGTGCTCTACAATTCGGTTATTTATATTGCTTTTCTCTAATTTTATTTTTCTCATATGTAACTTAAAGAATTTAATAGGAGAACTTGGTTAGGAAAGGCACTAAAACTCACATTCTCTTTTTTACACATAGTAAAACTTAATCCTCCGGGGGTAAATATATTTTAAATATATTTGTATTCACCATAAGGCAAAGCTCTGTATTTGTCTCTACTCCCTCTTTGAGCCTGCGAGGAATCCCCATCTATGAGGTGTCTTTGGGGTGTTCTGAGCAGAGGCTGACCCAAGGCTGTAAGGACAGCCATGTCGAGCACCTGGCGTACCTGCCAACCTGTTGCTAAACCTATGTTTGGCTGCCAGAACCCTCTTCCAATAAATAAAAATAAATGCATACATGGAGGAACCAGACACTGTGGAAATAATCTCAGTTTGAAGGGGATTTTCATGAACTGCAATTTTCAAGAACAAGAATTTGCCTCTGAACCGGCTTTAATAGTGGAAATTGAAATAGTTCTAAAGACGAGAGGAAGATTAGTGTGTTTGAATACTCACAGAAAGATGTATTTCCTAATGGGAGGTGACAGGTATGAAATGAGGCCACAAAATTGTTGGCATCTATAAATATATTATTTATATTCCTTCCTGAATCCAGGTACCATACTGTGATTTTTATCCAACAGTTAAAAAGCTGTGAACCCTGATAAATTTAACCAAGAGCTATTATACTTCTATCATTACAAAAAGAGACCCCTTTTATTGCTTGAGTTAAGGGTCTGTCCACTGTCATTTTCACCCTGATTTCTGTGAGGTTTTCATCTGTAAAACCATATAAAGGGTTGAACTTGACATATATTCTTCAGAGTTGTAGGCTTTGTACCATTTTTCTTTTCCTGCCCTTTAATCACTTTCATATATTTTACCGTGATTCCTGCAGAATAAGCCAGTATGATCTGAAGATCAGACTGTTCTAACCACTTGCTTGTGTTGCAGGAGAGGCAACATTCCCATTGTGGGTTGAACTGTTAGTTGATTGGGCCTAAAGCAGGGGAGCCGGCTGTTAGGAATGTCTAGCACACAGCACTCTTTCTCAGGTTGTGTGTATCATTTGATCTTTACCACGGCCTTAGGAAATGGGAAGCGTCATCTCCGTCTTAATAAATGAGGAACCACAGGCTCAGAGAGGTGAGAGAACTTGCCCAAGGTCGCACAGTAAACAAGTGGTACGAAGGAAATCCCAACCCACATCTTCTCGACTTCAAAGACACCCCACCCCCGCCCCCCGCCGATATCTTCATTTTCCAGTATGAGGGCTCAGAGTGGGGCAGCTAGAAGGAGGCTTTCAGCTCTCTTTGTTCTTTTCCTTTCAAGTTCCTTGGACTTCCAAAGACAAAGAGCAGATGCTCAGTGTGTGGACTAGACCCAGAAGTGCACTTTAACTCACATCTTTGCCATGGGGAGAGTTGGACACTGCGAAAGAGCTTAAGTAGCCACTCTATCTCCTCCTGATGGTCCATTTCACCAGCCCTGTGAAATGCTCTCTCCCCACAACAGCAGTGCTCTCTTGCCACCATTCGGGTGTCCCGCTGGCCACCCCTCAGTTTTTTATTCTCAAAGAAAAGCCTCATCCTTTAAACCTCTATGGTCAGTCAACAGATACTTACCAAAGGCCTATACCAGCCAGAAACAGTAGCAGAAAAGGAAGATGTAAGGACAGATAAATAATACACAGTTCCTGTCCTCCAGAAGTTTACAGCCTTGGCGGTGGGGGTGGGAGAGAAGTGTCCAAACAGGTAATCAACTACAATGTGACAAATACCTTAGGAGGGCCATGAAACAGGGAAGATGAGAACACGGTACAGTGAGAAATGCACTCTCCCTATGGTATTTGGATCAGGCTTCTCAGAGGAGGCGAGATTTCTATTGAGGTTGGAAGGTTGTATAAGAAGTTAAATCACTGAGGAAGGGAAAGGAGAGAATTCCAAACAGAGGAGTTGTATAAATAAGGGGAGAGAGGAGTAAACGGGCATGGGAGTGGCGTGGCTGAGGTAGAGAGTGAGGAGCAGAGCAGAGGGCTGGATTGGTTTCTAATGACCCTTGTAACCGAGCACCAAACACTGGGGCAGCCCACATAGCAGAAATGCACCGTCTCACAGCTCTGAAGGCTAGAAGTCTAAAATCGAGGGGTTGCCAGGGCTACACCCTGTATAGTCTCTAGGGAGGATCTCTCCTTGCATCTTCCTAGCTTTTGATGGTTGCAGGTAACCTTTGGTGTTCCTTAACTTGTAGTTTCTTCAGCCCAGTGACATGGCCACCTTCCTTGTTGTGTCTTCAGATCATTTCCCTCTGTGTGCGTCTGTCTCTGTGTCCAAACTCCCCCTTTTTATTAGGACGTCAGTCATACTGGGTTACAATCTACCCTAATGATTTTATTTTAACTTGATCACTATTGCAAAGACCCTTTTTCTGAATAAGTTTATGTTCTGAAGTACTAGGGGGTTGGTTAGGACTTCAACATATCTTTTGCGGGGGTATCCAGTTTAACCTATAACATAGATTTAAGACTGGAAAGGGAGGTTGGGAATCATTCATTCAGTAAACATTACCAGTCACAGACCATGTGCTAAATATTTTTCTGGAGAAAAAATAGTTCCTGTAAACAAGATGCTCAAACTTATTTGAGCTATGATACAATGAACTTATAGAAATTCAAAGAGCATTGTGTCACTCAGCTATGTAATTGATCACTCCAAACTTGGCGGTTTAAAATAGGAATCATTAGGGGCACCTGGTTGGCTCATTCGGTTGAGCATCTGACTCTTGATTTCAGCTCAGGTCATGAGTTCAAGCTGACAGCACAGAGCCTGCTTGGAATTCTGTCTCCCCCTCTCTGCCCCTCCCTCACTTGTGCTTTCTTTCTCTTTCTCAAAAATAAATAAATATTTTTTAATTAAAAATAAATAAACATTTTAAAACAAAAACAAAAAATGGAGCTTTCTAAAAAATAAACATAAAATAGGAATCATTAATTATTGATTATGCATCTGGAGCTCTCCTGGGGGTCAGCTGATCTAGTCTGCATTCATTTGGGGAAGCTGTTTCAAGTATCTCCCATCTTCCTTGGATCAGTGGGCCAGTTGGGACTTGCTCTTCTCCTGACAATGGTGTGGAACAAATGGAAATAAGCAGGGGCTTCACTTCTATTCATACGCCATTGGTCTAAGTAAGACTTGTAGCTGAGCTCAAAGCTTAGAGGGGACAACTGTAAAGTCACATGGCAAAGGAAACAAATAGAGAAAAGGTGAAGAATCGGGGGTGATTTACCATATGGACTCTGCAGTCAAATAGACCCGAAGTCATGTTTGATAAATGGAGATTAGGTAGATGGATAGACAGAGAGATAGGTAGGTAGGTGGATAGATATTAAATCCTTATTTTGGTAGCTGGTACATATCCATTTTAACTTCCTTTATACTAGGCAGTAACTTGCTTTTGTAGAGTGTTTGATGTCAAATTCTGTCCTTTCTTTGCTCCTTGTCCTCTTAATCTGTTGTTAATTTGTTGTCAAAGAAGTAAAAATATGACATTTAATTTAAATGATAAGGACTGATAATGGTATAATATTTTCCCAGGAGTATGCTGAGGGACTCTGCCTAACCTGGTGGTGGGTATCACTTAATCCATCACAGTGAGGTAATAATGGTGGAATTTCAGGCATGTCTGACAGACTGGGGGCTAGCCATAATCTTCTCACTAACCTAGATAGGCAGTCACCTACTGCTCCTGTATATAAAGCAATTATGATGCTAAGGATACAAAAAACTCTCTGTGCTTATTTCTCCTTATCAATCATCACCCATTGAGGGTGATGCTAAGGGCTGCCAGGATGCCTTACAGAAATGGAGATTAAATCTAGGCTTTGGGGCCATGTCTACCTCTGTGCTCTGACAACAGCTTTATGTATGCTGTTAGGACTCACTCAGTGTTCTTCCCCCATCATAATAGTCATTAATGTCATCCTCCCACCAGGTGAATGTGTGCTCAGCCTCACTGCCATGGCACCTCCCACAGACCCAAAGTATGAAGACATCTCTGGGCTTCTATTGGCAATTGAATTACGGCATAAAACATACCAATTCTTGATCTGTGAAAAAGGTGAGGATCTGGATGCCACTGTGCTTCATCAGGCAGAAAAACACTTTTGCTTTTATGGAGAAAAAAATTTAAAAGAAGGAATAAATGACTCTTTGTGTTCACTTCTAATAACTGGCAGTTTTTTCCTTTAACTTTAAAAGTAAAGTATGGTCATAGACAATTAGGAAAATTCCAGAAAGATATATAAAAAGAATAAAGACCATCCATAATACCACCACCTGGAGATAATCACAATTAACATGTTAGTGGGTGGGGCACCTGGGTGGCTCAGTCAGTTGAGCATCTGACTTCAGCTCAGGTCATGATCTCACAGCTCATGAGTTCAAACCCCACGTCCGGCTCTGTGCTGACAGCTCGGAGCCTGGAGCGTGCTTCAGATTCTGTGTCTCCCTCTCTCTCTGCCCCGAACCCACTTGCATTCTGTCTCTGTCCCTCTCAAAAATAAATAAACATTAAAAACAAAAACATTTAATGGGTTTTTTTCATGTCACCCTTACATGTACATAAATACACATTTTACATAAAATTAGGTCACAGAGAATAAATGGATTATTTTTATTCATCTTTAATATTGTGGACATGAACCCAGGTCATTTTCATTAAATATTTTTGAAGAATGTGATTTTTAAGTGTGTAGGCTAGTCCAACAAATAAATTGATGCCTTTTCACTTTATATTTCAGGTTATGACATTTGCTATCCATGAGTCAAAACTCAAGGCCTAATTTTAAGGATATTCATTGCTAAGATGTTAAGCTTCCACTTTCAATGTTTGCCATAACCTATGTCCCTCAGGAAGTAGAGCCTGTGGCAGAGGGTATGTGTGCTATTAATTTATTGGGAACACAATTCAAGGAAGCAAGAGTTGGGGGGGGGGGCAGGGACGGGGACAAGGAGAGAGAAGCAGAGAAGGAAGGAGAGCCCACACAAATGCATTATCAGGCTGATCCCCACAGTACTGTCCAGGAAGCTGTATAACCAGACCCTCAAGATCATCCGTAGGAAGATGGGAAAGAAGAGACTTTATCCACAGGTACCCATCTCCCGTTGGACAAAGATTCACAAGAGAGTGTTCATTCTCCTGTACGTCGGGGCTGCACCCACATGGACACCAGGTGGAGTGTCTTGTCTCTGGCCTGAGGCAGTCTGCATGAAGTCGTGGGAGCTGGTACAGAGTGGCAGCTGGAAAACACACAGGCAGATCTCAAGTGGTGTAGAAGAGGTGTCTGCCATAATGCCTCATCTACTCTGCACTTGCAAATTTATAACTATTTAACACACAAAACAAGATATAAAAAAAAACAATAAATGTTATTTAAAAGAAATATTTTACTGTTAGTCTTATGATGTTAGGAGACCAAGGGAAGAGGGAAGAAAACCAGAGGAGAGGGTTGGTGTATCATATCCTGGTAGGGCATTTACAGCCACCTGCCATTTCTTTCCTTGAAAATCCTCCCCAAAATAACCTCTCTGGGATGCCTTTCTCTGTTTATTCTCCCTGAATGAGCACTGTCTGCTTGGTGCTCCCCTGGCATTTTTGCACTGTCTTCATACCGTAGTCATGACAATATTGTAGGATGGATTCTCAGTTTAACAGGGTAGAAATTCCCAAGGATGACTGTTTAGTCTTTTCATATCTGTGTGCACTTAAAATTGTGAAGTGATCGAAAAACAGAAGTTTAGAGCTAAGGGTACTTCATTTCAATACGTAAATCGTATCAAATCCCCATCCTGTAAATAGCAACAGTTGGGACAGTTCCGTGGTCATGGAGATAAATTTGATGTGGCAGTAGGGCCGGGAATAAGGTAGCACAGGTATACAAATGTTTTATCCAATAAATGCTGCTTGATCACCTGCTCATTCATGCTAAGCATGAGCAAGGTATACACAAGAATCAGATACAACTCTTTGTTTCAAAGGTTTAACAGTGGAAAAAGTATTCTCTACATTTGTTAAGAACTCAGAGTACTCTTTAATAGATACTAATTATATGTTTACAATACTTTTTTTTTTTAATGTTCAGGTATTTTTGAGAAAGAGAGAGAAAGAGAGAAAGTGAGAGGCACACGTAGGGGAGGGGCAGAGAGAGAGGGAGACACAGAACTCAAAGCAGGCTCCGAGCTGTTAGCACAGAGCCTGAGGTGGGGCTTGAACCCGCGAACCGTGAGACTGTGACCTGAGCCCAAGTTGGGTGCTTAAACAACTGAACCACCCAGGCACCCCAATTAGGTGTTTATAATAAACAACTCTGGGGAATGAAGGCTAAGCCTCAGGGCTCCGGAGTAAGATGTAGCTTCAACTTTGGTTTTTCCAGCAGCGGTAGTGGGGTGGGGGGCATTCCAAGCTTCACTTCACTTACATAAAAAGGAGAATAGTGATAAAATGAACAACATTCACTGGGTTGCTCTGAGGATAAAATAATATATGTAAAGCACTTAGCACATTGCCAAACATATAGTAACTCCATGAATGTTAACTGTTTTTATATTGTTCTGGTTTCCCATTGAATTTAAATGCATTGTTCAGGATCATATGCCACAGCCAAGACAGGAACTCCTGTTTTCTGCTTCCTAGTCTAGTGATATTTCCTCTGATATATAACAGGGAGGAGCATGGATGCTGGCTCCAGACTTTCAGCCCTAACATCTAGCACAGCATTTTGCGTGTAATGGATAGTCAGTAAATACTGGTGAATAAGGGACTGGCAGCAGTCTCCAAGTAAAGATTACAGAGTTGCTAATGTATAAATAAAAATAAAATGTATTTCAGTGCTTTGCTTGGCATTGCTTGGGAGCATATTAAAGACACCAAACATAGTTTGTTCTCTTGGTCAGCCATCTGGTGACAAAAAATGTAGGTGCTCAGATCATGAACAATTCCTTCAAGGCCACATTTTGCTTGAGCAGAGTGGACCTGTGCACAGAAGTGTTGAGGACATAATTCTAGTTCTCATCATCTAATCAGGTAGAAAGCATGAGGTGATGGGAGTGGCTAAAGGAAGAAAAGGCTTTTTGCTTTGGGCTAAGGAGAGACCTATGGCTGACTCTGGAGCCCAGGCATCTGGGGAGGAGAAGTGGTTCCTGGATCACCAGGGTCTGACTCATGCAGGCAGGAAAGGTGCAAGTTATTGAAGTCCAGCCCAACTGGAACAGAGGGACAGATGCTTCTCTGAGAAAGAGCCAGTGGGATGGAATCCACATCCTGAAAGGTTTACCTGTGCTTATTCTCTGGAAAATAATGGTTCTGGAAAAGCACATTGTTGGAATTTTTTTCTATTTCATAACCTAAGTATGAAATAGAAATATAAGTATAGAATATAAATACCTACAGGGGACTTTCTAGTCACCATTTATTATCTGCTGTATGCCGTGGACTGTATATATATTACCTCATTTAATCATCAATTCTCTTACTTTCTTGGGGCATTGGAGCTCAGGGTAGGGGATTTGTTTGTTTTGCTCACCACTATATCCCTGGTGCCTAAAACAGTGCCTGGAAGAGAAGGTTCTCAACAGTTTTTGCTGAATGTCTGAAAAGAATAGAGAACACCATCCAAACCTAGAGCTCAGAAGGGTTAAGTGACTCGCACGTGCTTGACAGTAGGGGGCGGAGGCTGGAACCCAGATCCACCAGCAAGTCCTGCCCTCTCAGCCACTGCCCAGTGTTGCCCAGCCTTCCCGTTTCAAAGCGGATCACACACCGCCACCATTGGTGCCCTCAACACTACCTTCATCTTGTCACTTCTGAATTAAAAATCCTCAATGTCTCTCAGCTGCCTTAATGTGACATTCAGACTCCCTTGCCTAGCATCTTGCCCAGGACCTTGAAAATCTGGCTATCTGTCACAGAAAAGTAGCCCAATAGTCTCGCTACCCCTGGAACACGGTTTATGCATTTCTTCTCAATCTTACTCCCTTTATATATGTCATTGGACATTACCAATTCCTCCTGCCCACCTCTCTGGATCCCCTCCTGTCCTTCAGGGTTCAGCAAAAGTTGAACCTCTTCCATGAAGCTTTTCTGACTATCTCCGTGTGCAGTAATTTCTCATTTCCCAGAAATTAAAAATTGCTCATCATGCGCCCTACTCTCTGGGCAGTTGGATAATGTTCCTTATGATTCTGGTCTTGGTTGTGTTCCTAACTGGTCTTTGTTATACTCCTATGTCACTACAACTCAAGTGTAAGCATACTGAGAGCAAGGAACTTGGCCAGAAGCAAGCAAAGCAAATACTATATCTAACATATAAGAATTATAGGTTGAATGGTTAATGCAACTAAATATTTTAGGTTATGCTAGCTAGATGGCATATGTTTATATATACTTATATATATATGTAATATATATGTTATGTATGCTATGATATGTTTTATCATGTTACATGTATGTTATATGTGTGTAAGGTTATTGATTTAGAATAAAAAAGGGCTCTCTTATCCTGATACTGTAAAATATCCCTTCCCTTTCCCGTTCCTTTGCTTCCTCATCCTTTTTGGTTGGGAGGGTCCTTATGGGTCCCTGTCACAAGGCAGAGACTGCCAATGTTGGACGATAGCATGCAGGGTCAGAGACTTTGTGAGACAAATGCAGGTTTGAGGCTGGACTGGAGTTCAAAGATTCTGGCCAAGATTTCAGGCGGGCTCCCTTAAGAACTATGGACATTTGAGTAGCAGATTATGCTGCAAGATGACTGCTGATGCAGTTTCTCAGTGACTTCAACAGGGACATGAAGGAGTGCCACTCAACATGCCAAGCCAAATTAGGGATTGGCACTGTGAAAAGCAAGGGTTAGAAAAGATTGTTATTTCTCAACCCTTGTTAATGCAAAACCACAATGATATGCTTCTTATACTTAAGATGGAAGGATCATTCAGACTAAATACGACTGTTTCTTCCAAGTTAATCAATTGCTAGGCAAATGCTAATAAATCTGACGAAATACATGCTGTGTTAGAGGGGTGGTAGGGAGAAGCCATCTCATTCCTGCACTGGTGCAGGCTGCCACAATATGTAAAAAGCCTGCCCAAGTCTGTTCTCAGAAGGGCCATTTCTAACCCCTTTGGGGTAAGAGAATGATTTGTGCTGAGCAATCGCTCAGCAGCTCTTTCTATTCCCAGAGGAATCCAGTTGCTAGCACCAAGGGAAAACACATACCACGGGGAAAAAAAAAAACCCTGAAGACTGCTCAGGAAGCAGACTGGGGCCCCTACACCCTGAGAGACAGAGACAAACTCCTGAGATCCTAGGCTGTTCTGGAAAGGTCCTTTATTAGTTGTTCACTTAAAAAAAAATGGTCCCCCTTTCTCTGAACAACAAAGGCAAGTTAGGGACCTAGAGACTCTCTGACAGGGAAAGCCCCTCTGGAAAGGCAGCAGGGTAAGTATTCGACTACATCAAATTACTGCTGACTTGTGTTCTCCAGCACGGTAGAGGTGACTAGATACAAATAGCGCGGGTGTAGGCTCTTTGAGGCAGGACTGTGTTGCGTTAACCTGTATGCCCTCTGCTTCTGGAACATAATAGGCACTCATGAGTGTTTATGGAATGCATTTATGCTTGCGCAAGTCAACAAATGGGCTAATAAATGAACAAAGGTAGTTGTCTTTTTCTATCTTGGATCTTATTGAGTATTAGTCCAAGATTATCAGAATGTTGTTACAAATCCTCTACTGTAGCACTCAAATTTACAGTAATTAAAGACTAATGCTTCCAGAATTCTCTATAGCTTCCAAATATTCTAACCATAATGGACTAAAAGCATGCATGTTTACTCAAAGTTTTAGAATAAAACACTGCACTCCCTGCTAAAAAAAAAAAAAAAAAAAAGGAAAAAAAGAAAAAAAAAACAACTATGCAATTATGATGTGACCTCTAAGTGTTATTTGTCAATATCGAGACCGGGCCAGCTTCCTTGACTGTGACCACTAATAAAAACACACTGTGTGCTACTACCTCTGGGAGCTGAAGGATGTTCAACAGATTTGCAGGAGATTTTCACACTGCTGTGGCCTCTCTGCTAGCTTCCAGGAGCAGCGCTCCAATACCTTGTAATGCCATTACTGTCACTCCCAAACAAGCTCAGAAATATGTACTGAGAAATGAAATTTTCTTCAGACATTCCTTCACCGAAGCCTTCCAACTCAGAGAGATAGAAGGTTCTATCAGGCGAGTCGATTTTGTCTTAAAGGCAAATAAAAACTTATTGGCACGAGGTTTCAAATATCGCAGGGAAAGTAATACTTGTAGCATGGCTTAAAAAAAAAAAGGTTACTAGTTTGTTTTAGGCGAAACCTGGAGAAAATGAAAATACTTTCTGTGTAACTCCTTAAGCATTCTTTCATTTTTGGAGATGCCTAATCCATGTAAGTAATCTGATTACTTCTTAAGACCCAAAGGATTACTTGTAATCACTTGCCTCAAAATTCCCGTCTGAAGGTTTCAGAAATTGTGTGCCCCCGTGACTCCGACGGCAACAATATACGTGAAAGCAACACATTTAAATCGTGCACAACTGCACTTGATGTTGACAGGAAAATCAAAGGTGCTGAGGTGACCTGCCCCACATCCCCTGCTGTGATTCCAACAATGGGGAAAGACACCCAAAGTGGACCCAATGCTGGGCTGGAAAGCACTTCCTTCTCTCACTCACATGCCACGTCATAGTAGCATCAATTGTAGTAATGAGGGTGTAGGAAAGAACCCTGTGAAAGGGCCAAGTAGATGCAGGTACCGATTCTGTTTCCTTCCTGAGTGGTTCATTTCCCCTCCCTGGCAGGTCTCTGGTTGGCTTCAACCTGAGGGGAACAGACTAGAATGCTTTTAGGATACTTTGGATGGTTTTGCCACCAGCTGTGCTTACCTAAGCAAAATGAATTGGTTAATTGAAGCAATTACCTGGCAATTCAAGTCCAAACACCTCCCCATGAGAAGCAAAGGAGGATAATTTGGAGTATTTGCCAAATTAGGCTAACTGAATACATCCTGAGCACCCATTTAAAGGTTGAGTTAAAGGAGTGTGGCATTTCTGTCTTTGGGGACACAAAATCAGGCTTCACATGGGCTTACTCAGAACTGTGAGCACACGTGTATATGTTAAGAGTAATACAGGAATTAAAATTCAAAAACTTTTAAAAAGTACACCTGAAACTAATATAACACTATATGTTCACTATAGTGGAATTAATTTTTTTTTAATTAAAAAAACAAAAAAAAGAGGCGCGCCTGGGTGACTCCGTCAGCTGAGGGTCTGACTCTTGATTTCGACTGAGGTCATGATCCCAGGTCGTGGGATTGAGCCCCATGTTGGGCTCTGTGCTGAGCATGGAGTCTGCTTGGGATATTCTCTCTCTCTCTCTCTCTCTCTCTCTCTCTCTCTCTCTCTGTCTGTCTCTCTCTGCCCCCCTCCCTGCCCCTCTCCTCTCCCTCACTCTCACTCTCTCTCTCTCAAATTAAAAAAAATAATGAAATAAAATGTTTTTTGAAAAAAGAAAGAGTGAGGAAGATCTAGGCTAATGGCTCTCAAATTTTAGTGAGCATCAGAGTCACCAGAAGAATTTGTGAAAACTCAAATTGCTGGGCTCCACCTCCAGAATTTCTGAGTCACCAGGTCTGGTGTAAGGCCTGGGACTGTGCATTTCTAAAAAGTTCCCAATTGATGCAAATACAGTAGGTTCAGGGACCACATTTTGAGAACCACTGAATTAGGCTTCTCTCTTTCTCTCTCTCTCTCCCCCACTGCTCAACAAGATGAAAGCAATGTGAGCCTTCCTATGGAAATTCCATTCTCTCCCATCTCTTGAAAATCCAAACTACTACTAAGATGTAATTATTCATTCAACAAGTAAGTGTTTTGTTGAACATCCATCCTAGGATGCTTGGTGATAAAGAATTAAAGACCAGTCTGTATCCTTAAGAGGTTTCCAGTCTGGTGGAGAGAGGGACAACACCAGATGAAGATAAGAATGAAGTAGTGTGAAAAGTGATACAGAAGTAAAGACCGGGTACCACTGGCAACACAGAGCTCCACTTGGACTGGAGGTCATCTGCCTCTCTGCACATAGTAGGCTTTCAGTGTATGAACGAATTATGTGTCAATTCAGCAATTGTACAAATACTATATAGTGACCCAATCTGCCCAGTGGGAAATGTACTGAAGAAGTAGCTTGTTTCAAATTGACTCCTGAATCAGAGCCAAAAGCAAAGAACTTTTAATCACTGCAAATCTGGTTTGAATTGAGGCCGGTAGATTTTGAAATGAAAAAAAAAACTGAATCCTATTATCGACTCCTTGAACCTGCTACTTCCTGATAATCAGTATTTTTTTTTCACTTTACTGAAAAGCAACTGTATTTGGTAAGTAGTTGTTTTTGGGTGAACAAAGTTATCAGGTATGAAAATAGATGATGTTCTTCCAGCTTCCTTTGACAAAAGCCCTGGGCAGGAGAGAGGCTGGTTCTCAGTGGCATTTTTGTTATGCAAATAGTCTGATGCAGCTCATTTCTTAAAAACTACACTGACATTCATGGCTAACATTTGGCCTGGTGAAATGGAACAGGCACTAGCTTGCTTAGCTGAAGTATTTAAAAAATAAGGGTAAATAGACCTTTTTGTGAATTCAAAATGAAAAGGGGGGGGTCTGTGTTCCTTAATTTAAGGCAGTATGCCAATATTTATATTTAATAATACTTAGCTGATTCAATTAAGATCAAGTTAAAAAAAATCAATTGCTACTATTTGTTCATCGGCCTCTTAGGCTTTTTTCCTTTTCTTTGGTTTTGGGGCTCCTTAGTTTAGGTGGATTTCTTTTTAACTTTCCTTTCTGCATTAGTCAATGAGTAAGTTAGAAGACCATGTATTTCTTCCTTTTAGCAAGTAGAGAAAAGTCTCCATGTTGTGCCCAGATGATTTTTTGAAGGTATACTAGGGAAGTAAATAAAGACTGAAATAATAAGGAGCTGTGACATGTAGGCAAATTAAAAGACAGTGAGGCAGATAAATTCTACTTTTCTAAGATTTTATGGAACTTACAATAAATGATTACCTCATTTTTATATTACATAGCAACTTTCCCTTTTCCTTAAATTAAGACGTAAAGGAATGTCTTAATTTACAAACAAGTAATGTTCCAAATGTCTGTAAGCCAGTTGTTTTAAACTTGGAATGCTTTTCCCAACAGAAATATGTTATAAATTGTGGTTAACTTGATTAGCCACATAAGCATATTTCATTCATAACCTATCTAATGTACTGAAATATAGGGGCAGATAATAAGTACCCATAACTAATAATTTTAAAAGCAGTGATTTGTAAAACATTTTTCAAAATTGTATTTTAGAGAGAGAGAGAGCTTGTGCAGTGAAAAGAGAGAGAGAGAGAGAGAGAGAGAGAGAGAGAGAATCATAAGCAGGCTCCACGCTCAGTGCATAGCCAGATGTGGGTCTCGATCTCACAACCATGAGATCATAACCTGAGCAGAAATCAGGAGTCTGATGGTCAAATGACTAAGCCATCCAGGTGCCTCTAAAAACAGTGATTTTGAATGAAAAACTCTAAAGTTTCCTCAGGATATTTGAGGAAAAGGTTTAATGAGAGGTCAAAAGGATAGATGAAAGGATGTTGAAGTGAGATCCTGAAACTATTAATAGCTTAGTATTTGATGACATTCGTCATTTATAGGATTATGTCAAAACATGTATCAGGTGTAGCATTAGATATCCTGTTTACATATTGACCATGGTTAGTGTTGAACTTCAGTTTAGTATAGTTTATAAGTATAGCTTATAGAGAGAGGAATGGGAAGTCCTCCTTTCTGAGGTGGTGGTAATCATTAAACAAACAACTTGAAGGGTGCCATGGTGACTTAGTCCATTAAGCATCCGACTTTGGCTCAGGTCATGATCTTGCAGTTTGTGAGTTTGAGCCCTGCATCGGACTCTGTGCTGACAGCTTGGAGCCTGGAGCCTGCTTCAGATTCTATGTCTCCCTCTCTCTGCCCCTCTCCCGCTCACACTCTGTCTCTCTGTCTCTCAAAATAATAATAAAAACATTAAAAAAATTTAAGCAAACATCTTGAAGCATTCATTTGTAGCCCTGTGTCTGTTACATTTCTTTATATGATCATTTAATAAATGGTGATTCCCATTGGTTTCAAGATCCAAGAGAGCAGATATCTTCTACATTTTTGATAACCAATATGTCCCCAGCACATAGCAAAAAGCCAATTACATAGCTATTTGAGAGTATTTTTTGAGTGAATGAATGAATGAATTGAAAAGAAAAAAAACGATTGGCCTAAAGAATATACAATTGTGTTAAAAATATAGATGTGTTGGGGGCGCTAGATGGCTCAGTTGGTTAAGCGTCTGACTTCGGCTCAGGTCATGATCTCGCGGTTCCTGAGACAGCCCTGCGTGGGGCTCTGTACTGAGCATGGAGCCAGCACTGCTTGGGATTCTTTGTCTCTCCCTCATTCTCTGCCTGTTCCTTGCTCACTCGCTCTCTCTCCCTCAAATAAATAAATAAACAGTTTAAAAATATAGATGTGTTAAAAGTGAGTGTCTGAAACTACATTTATTATTACTCTCTCTGTTGTCAAAGAGGGGAGAATCATAGGGCCAAAGATAGGGATATAAAAATAAATTTCCCCAAGGATGAGAACAGTTGGTAAGACAGTTTTATTTGGTGAAAATCAAGTAGTTACGTCTGTCCAATTATGTTTGGTTGTTGTTTTAAAATAAGGGGGATTGGAATGGATCAGCCTTAGGATAGTTCAGGAGCAAAGAAGGCCCCATGCAGCGGTGTGCCTACCAACGGCAGGACAGCAGGAGAATTCTGTATGGTATGCAGGTGATAGGTGGGGTGGAAACATTAACTGTAGAGAATTAAAAGAGAAAATTTAAAGAGAAAAGTCAGTCTGCTTCTTGGTATGACTATATTCCTGCAATTCTAAAAGATGTCCGTGATAAAATATTCCTCTGCAACAAGATATTTTTTTGGTGTAATTACTAAAAAATCCTGAAGTTACTGTTGTTTTAATTTGGTTACTGTTGAGTTTTAGTTTGGAGTCTGTAAGCTCCAAATTAGCACATTTTAATTACTTATCTTTTAATAAGCTTTGTAGTCTAAGTGGAAGTTAATTCAAAGTACTTCTGGTTGTATACTGGGTCCCCCACAAAGGTGGCCTTGCCGGCAAATGCTTGTTTTAACAGTGAGTTCTTAAGAGTTTGGAATTATCCAAGTTCATTTCAGGTACAATTTGTACTCCTAACCCCGGAGGTACTCCATATTCCTTCCTTTAAATAGCAGACTTAAAAAAGCAATGTTAACTCAGTAAGTAAAAACTTGAGGAAACAGAATTTGAGCTCTGGACTAAATTTTTTCATGCACAACATTTTCCTTAATCTGGGTTTTATGGAGGGACTTTGGAGGGACTTGAAACCTACTGAAACAGATGCAAAAATGTATGCATATGTGTGTGTGTATTTTTAAAACAAGGTTCCGTAAGTTTAATCAAAGAGATCTGTGACCCCCCCCATAAAATAAGAGCCACTGGGATAAAGGGTATCCAATCTATCTTTTAGATTCTTCCATGCTTTATAAGGAGGAGGAATGAGCATAGTCAAATGAAGAAACATTTTTCTATAAAAGTATTTAAGTTATAATTATGGCTATATATGAAGTATATGGTATATGTTATCTTAATTATATGGTGTAATTTTGAAGGTGAATTTGAAATCTAAGGAGACTTATTTATTAAGGAAGAGCAGAAAAAGGACAAATAAATGTTCCCATCCAGTTAATATACAGATATAATGGATTGCATGAGACTGAATATCTAGAACATCGTTATTTTGCTGTATTTGAATAAAAGTCTGCCCTGCAGCTATGTGGATAAGAAGATGTCATATCACAATCATAAAATTTTAGCATGGAAGGTATAGTGATAGACTCTGAACTTTTTTCTGGCTTCTAGCACTGACTTTAAGCTCAGAAAAAACAAAACAAAACAAAAAAAACCCAGGTGGTTTCTTTGTCTCTAAAAGAATAATAATAGCTAAAATTTGTTGGGTGCTTAGTATATGTTGAGCACATGCTTTTATGAATTATCTCATTTATTCTATTGTTATTTTTTTAATGTTTATTTTATTTTTTTATTTTTTAATGTTTTATTTATTTTTGAGACAGAGAGACAGAGCATGAGCAGGGGAGGGGCAGAGAGAGAGGGAGACATAGAATCCGAAGCAGTCTCCAGGCTCTGAGCTGTCAGCACAGAGCCTGACGCGGGGCCGGAACTCACAAACCGCGAGATCATGACCTGAGCAAAAGTCAGATGCTTAACCAACTGAGCCACCCAGGAGCCCCTTTAATGTTTATTTTTGAGAGAGAGAGAGAGAGAGTGTGTGTGTGTGTGGGGGGGGGGTAGAGGCAGAGAGAGGGAGACACAGAATCTGAAGCAGGCTCCAGGTTCTGAGCTGTCAGCACAAAGCCCCACGTGGGGATTGAACCCATAAACTGTGAGATCATGACCGGAGCTGAAGTCAGACCCTTAACTGACTGAGCCACCCAGGCACCCCCTTGTTTATTCTTATAATACTGTTACCGGATAGATACAGTTATAGGTCCTAGATTACATTTAAGGAACTGAAACTTAGGGAAGGTGACTTATCCAAGACAATGCAGGCTGAAGGTGTAAAATGAGAATTCTAACTCAGTCTCCCTCCCTCCAGGGCCTGCTCACTTAATGATCACCCTAAACTGACTCCTTGTTATGATATAACTTGAGTTTATCTGTTTTCAGAAAATTGTATTACCAGAGTTTTTTGACAGAAGCACTCAAGTTGATAAACACCTATCCTTTCACTGAATACTTCCAGGGAAGGAAATTCTACCACTTTCCTCAGTGGACCACTGTGGTAACAAACTCGTCTGTGAAGGAAACCAGTATTGAATGTTTGTAGAAAGTTAACAATAAAGTGGGCATTGCCTCAGATATCCTGCTGGACAATTACTTCCCAGATCATTGATTTTATGAACACAAAAACAAAATGATTGGGATTAATAAGAAGAAATCTGGGCAGAATGTAAGTGATCACCAAGAGGAGCCAGTGTGTGTGTGTGTGTGTGTGTGTGTGTGTGTGTGTGTGTGTGTGTTTGCGCGCGCTATGGGGCATTTTGAAAAATCATTTGACTATCCCTTGATATAAATATTTCAATTGGTGGCAGATGTTTAGCCTGGGATTGCCAGAAAGTAGAGCCTGCCTGATACAAAGACTTACTGAACATACTTTCTTGGGGGGGTGTGATCCCAGGGATGGAACCAGCAAAGGATAAAGAACCGATACAAGGTTGTGTTACTACGCTGGCCACTGCCTTAGGTGACTGGCTGCTTAATTCAGCAAGACCATTTGAGAAGATCTATGTAACACACTTCAGGATCCTTTGTCAGAAGATAAAAGGGGGAGCATTTATCCATGGGCCCCCATCTCCCATTAGTCAAAGATTTACCATAGGGTGTTTAGTCTCTCATGCTTCTTTCTGGATTTTAGTCTACACCAAAGCTTCAATCAAGAAGCCTCTGGGTGGGAGGAGAGATGTAAGAGAGGTCTAGGGCGAGGCACTGTCAGACTGTATTTGTGTGAAGCTGGCTGGAACCCACTTAGAACTGACTGCTTTTGCAGTGCCTAAAATAGACAGGTAGACTCAGAGGATTTGAAATGGTACATACGAGGTGTGATCTAGAAAGTAACGTTATTTTTTCAAAGATTCACAGTTTTTCACTTGCTGGCCTCCTTTCCACATCTGATATGTCATACTCATTGGGCCTAGCAGAAGAGTCTCAAGCTTTCTTTCTGTGTTCATTCTTATAATATTTACTCATGTTGATTGTGTCAGAGCTTGTGTAGGGAACTGGCAATAGAAATGTAATTATGATCAAGAGATTCTCTGCTATCGTAAAGCCTACTGTATTCTCAAGTCTGTGCCTACCACAGTACTAGCACCCAGTAGGCATTTTTTAAGGAAATAAAAGAGTCTCCTAATACAATCAGTATTAAATGAGTATTAAGTACTATGGAAGTCTTAAAGGACCGGAGGGATGGCCCACTAGATAAACCACTCTATCATCCTGGTAGGAAATCTCTTACCCACTGGCTATAATGGCTTATGTCTGCCCTGGGAGTAAAGACTGTTTACTTTATTATCAATGTACTGCCTTGGGATAGGGAGGCTGAAATTTAGACAGATTTCTGTAGTTATCTGTAAGGTGCCTCCTAGGCATAAGAGAACATTCTGAGGAGCTGGAATCCGGGAGCATCACCAGCAGCAGCAGCAGCAGCAGAAAGCGGTGGCGCCCACACCTACACATACCTGGCAGTGTTCCCAGGCAGAAGGTGGAAGATGTCCTGTCTCGTTGCCAGATCTCCTTCAACATCCCACTGGCCAAAGAACCAGCTGACTCCTACCCAAGATGCCTGGTTTCGGGAGCCAACTTGTCCTCGCATTCCACAGAAGCACTCAGGTGGGAAAGACACCGATTCATTAAAATTTCTGCTACACAGTTAGCTGCATTCTGTGGTCCAGGGGAAAATGCCATGCCAGAGACATATTTGTATGATAATGAAGTTTTCAATGCCTTAGGAAGATGCTGCAATAAAAATAAAATCAGAATAAAATTATTCAAATGATAACATTTGGGAGGGCAGGTAAGTCCTTCTGGCCTTGGAAGTGGTTCCCCTTCACTGCAGACCCATCTTCTGGCCCTCTGTGACAATGAAGCCCGAGGTTACATCATGCCGATTACCTCCGCGAATTAGCTGATGTATGGGGACCTGTCAGTGTTCTTTAGTATTCACATTAAACTCTCAGGGCAGAGTGACCAGAGCATGCCAGTGCTTTATGGAGCAGTCAAGGCAGCGAGGCTGCTGGAGGCTTTCAAGAGGAACTTTCCACCTGTGGGGAGTAGCGGGGCCATTGTGTAGTGGCATCAGGGCAGAGGCCCCAGGCTGGGAGCTGGAAGGAAGGACAGATAAACTCAATTGGCTCTTCAAATGAAAGGGCTCACTCTAGTGACTGAGCACAAAGCGCCCCCCCCCCCCACAACCCCTACCTCGCTCCCCAAAGGGAATTTCATGGTTCAAAAGGAGTAAGGATATCTTGTGGAGAATGGATCTGCAGGCCCAGCGCGCCTCTCCCCCAGGTACCAATGGTAGTGGAGTCGAAGAGAAATCGCCTGGGAGAGAGCATCTGAGGCAACTCGCCTGCTGGTGTGCTGCTTTAGGGACAGATGTGCATTGCTGTGTGTGGGGGGGAGTAGGTGGGGAGGGGAGGCTGGTGCTAAGACTGCCTCTCTGCTTTCAGGGGAAGAAAGGCAGAAGTGCGAGGATACACAGAGCGGGAGAGCTTGGGCTCCAGGGCAGCCGCGCGTGAACGTGTGGATGTGGTCTGGGAGTACTAGGAGAGGTGCGGGCGCAGAAGTTACTGGAACAGGCGTACTGGCAGGTTGAGTTGCAACTCAAGCCCCAGATCAATCACTCATTCTCTTCAAAGTACTTTTTCTGTTCGACAAAAATGTTGATAAACGCTTTGGAGTCAGAGAAGGAGGTTAAAGAATGCTCCTCGTTACCTTTTTAGTCCAATCCTACTCGCTTCTCCACAGGGAATCAGAGGACCCCAGTATTCAAAAAGGTGCAAAGTAGTAAGTAGGAGCCCTGTCTGGGAAGCACATTTGGAATCAAGAGGCACAACCTTTGATGGTTTAATCCTCACGTTACAAACTAACCTTGGGATCTTAGATAAGCCATTGTAACCTCCTTGTGCCTCAGTTTCCCCATCTGCCCTCTGAGTATGGTGAGCTCCATCCCCGCGCCTGGCTGGGCCACTGATCGGGCTGAAAGCGGTGTGTGTGCTCTCCCCGAAGCCGGCACCACGCTCCAGGCGAAGCAGGGGGGCACGTTAGTGTTCTCCTCGAGCCCCGAGAGACTGGTGGGGGAAGACTCGAGCTCTAAAATTAGTCCAGCTTCCAGGCCCTGCGCCGGGAGCGCCCTCCAGCTCGCCGCGCCTCTCCCACAGCCCCCTCCCCGCCCGCCCCCTCTCCCCCCTGCGCGGCGCTCCGAGATCGCGAGTCAGCCCGGACGCCGAGGCTTCTCTCCCCTTCTCCCTTTTCGCTCGCGGTTTGGGAGGAGGAGACAGCGAGAGAAAAGCGAGAGGGGGCGACGAGAGAGGGGCTTGGCTGTGCGTCGGCGTCGGCCGTGATGGGGAGCTGGGAGCAGCGAGGCGGCGAGCAGTAGCGGCGGCGGGGCGGCGGCGGCGGCACGGAGCAGACAGGAGAGCCGGCACTGCTCCCGGCAGGCTGCGCTGTGATCTGGGCTTCGGATTGGGAACTCGCGCCCCGTCCCCCTCCTCCCGCTGCCGCTCTCCTCCTCCCGGCTCCCCTCCTCCGCCAGCGAGCCCCCCGAACGCCTAGCGCCTCTGCCCGCGGCTCCAGTCCCAGAGCGCGCGCGGCGGGCACTGCGGCGGCGGCGGCGGCGGCGGCGGCGGCGGCAGCCGGGTGGCCGGCTCGCTCTGGGCTGGAGCGCTCGGAGCGGAAGACCACGGAGGCAGCGCCTAGTGGAGCCGTGGATCGCCGGCGCAGGCAAGGGTGCGTGGGGATTTTAGTGTGATTATTTGGCTGCCGGGTGCACCGGCTGAAGCGCGCCTCCGGGAGCAAGCTCCAACTACAGGGTGCAAATGGGCTGCGAGGTGGGCTCGGGGAGGCGAGAGCCGGCGGAGCGCGTGGGGGAAACTTTTCACCTTGTAAAGTTCCTGCCTCGGCACGGCTCCGAGCCGCCGCCGCTGCCGCCGCCAGGAGGGAAGAGAGGTTCGGTCCTGCGGCAGTAGCCGGGAGGTTGGCATGGAGAGTTGGCTAAGTTTGGGGGTGAGGATTTGGGGAGGGCCGCGAGGGGGCTTGCGGATCGGTGCACCTATCCCTGAGTCCCCCAAGCCCCGGCTGCCGGTTGCAGGTGGATGGATGAGAGGATCCAGGCGGCTAGCCTATTAGTTAGCCGGTAGCTTTCGGGCGCAGTGGGGAGGTTCAGATGCCGATGGATGTACTTGGGCGACCCGGAGGCCAAGTTGGGTCGTTGCTTGGCAAGGTGCAGTGCGGAGCCGGGGGGCGGGGTGTGTGTGTGTGTGTGTGTGTGTGTGTGTGTGTGTGTGCGCGCTCAGACTCCACTTTCTCCGGGGAGAGGAAGGGGTTTCTTGGACAGTTCACAGGTCGGCTCCACGCTTGACTCCGGCTTGCGGGGGGTAGTGGGCAGGGTGAAATGTTATGAAAGGCAGCGGCTTTCGGACTAGGGCGACAGCTTTTTAACAGAGTGGCTGGGTGGGAGGATTTTTCCTGCTACCTTCACAGGGAGAGGGAAACAGCGCCTGGGGAGAGTGCATGCTTTTTGGCGGGCGGGCGGGCTTGCACGCGTGAAGGTTGCTTGTCTTTGAAAAGAAAGCTGCGCGGGTCTGAGGGTACTGGGGGTGCGTTGCCTCCTTCCCTGGGTCGGCAGGCGGGAACGCGACGGCGCGCCAGCTCCGCGCTGGGGGCCCCTTGCCGGGCTGGTGTGGAAGGTCCCCTAAACCAGGACGAGAGTGGGTGAGGGGGCCGGGGTAGGGGCGGAGGGGAGCTGCCGCGAGGCGGCCGAGACGACGGCCGGGACTGTCTTCGCGCGGCGCGCCATGCGCGCCAGGAGTCCGCCAGTGGGGGTCGCTGAGCTAAAGTGCATCAGGCCCCCGGGCGTGCGCAGGGCTGCGAGCCCGGGTATTTTTAGCGGTGCCGTGGGCTAGTCCTCCCTCCTCTCTCCCGCTGACTTTTGTCGCGCGTGTTTTCCGAAATGGTTAAACATTGACCTCGATTAGGCTTCGCGGAAAGCAACTTTTATTGTGCAGTTTCCCCTGCTCCGCTGTCGTGGGCGGCGGCGCGCTTGGGGCTGAGATGCGGGGGTGGCGGGAGTTTGTCTGAGAGCTGGGGGAGCCTCTAGGGGAGCCTGCGACAAGAGGAAAGGGGGACGCCCCGGACGTGTGTGTGTGGTGGTGGTGGCGGCATTCTGCGGCTGCAGCTCCTCGCAATAATGGGGGCCAACTAGGCAGTGGAAGGGTTCCCTGAATGGATATGAGGAGAGAGCGAGGCTGCGGTGACCGGGTGAGGTCGCCTTTGGGGGGGCTACGAGAGGCTTCCCGGCGGGAGAGGCGCCTGCGGCCCGGAGCGTGGGCGGTCGGCGGCGGTGGTCGGTAGTGGCGGCGGCGGCCGGCGCCTGGCGAACTCGGCCCGCCTTGGTCCCCAGCCCGGTCTCCCGCCGCCGCGCGCCGACCGGGACTCCGCTTCTGGTTTGGGCGAACCTGCAGCAGCCCCGGCGGGAGGAAGGGAAGCGCGGACCGCGCAAATGATTGAAGACTCTTTTCTCCTCCCCGGCCCTCCTCCGGCTCCTCCCCGCCCCCAGACTCCGGCGCGTTTGTTTTCCAAGTTGGATCCCACTTCCATTTACAAGTGTCAGACGAACCCGCGCGAACCTCCCCCACTCACCCCGGCCCCAGCCAGACGGGAGAAGGGGCGGGGGGGCGAGCTGTCTCCTCAGCGCTGGGGGCTGCTCGGTGCTCCCACCGAGGGCTTGACCAGCCCGGGTTCACATCGGAGGGTCCTTGGTTAAGAAAATACACATAAACACGAAACCCAGACCGTTCCTGGCCACTTTGTATTCCGTCGCTTTTCTCTTCCTAGCTTCGGACGTATTAATTTTCTGGCCCCAACGCTTGTTTTTTCAAAGGCGAGTCGCGGGCGGTGGGAGGAAGGGGGCGGGGGAGCAGGCCGACCAGTTCATCACGGTGGATTTGTGCTTCTGGCTTTGTTGCTAGGATTAGATTCTCTGATTGCGCCCAGGCCGAGTTAAAATAGATGCGGAGACTGAGAACCGGCCAGAAAGACTGCCGACGACTTTGCCTGTGATCCAGGCGGCAAGTTCAGGTGGTGGAACGGGGAAGCCCGCCATCTAGGAATTGAGGACTGAGGTGCCCCCTTACCGGTGTCGATCAAAGAGAGCCCAGATTTTGGCCCTACCTTCAGGCACTGAACTTCTCTTAACGTTTACCAAATGCTTGAATGATGTTATGGTTTGTGACGTGAAGATTTGAATCTGAGAAGCGTAGGAAGGGAGGGAGGGGCTGGAGGTGAAAGAAAGGGGGAGAAGAGATTGAGAGATGGAGATTCTGCAGAATCCTGGAAATTGCACAGAGCCAACTGCTTCTGCTTGCCTTTCTTTTCTTTCTTTCTTTCTTTCTTTCTTTCTTTCTTTCTTTCTTTCTTT
>NC_064808.1:71212681-71319715 GCF_023721935.1 Panthera uncia
TTTCTTTCTTTCTTTCTTTCTTTCTTTCTTTCTTTCTTTCTTTCTTTCTTTCTTTCTTTCTCATTCCTTTTCTCTTATTCCTAAATTGGAGCAGTTAAGCATCGAGAGAATAAAGAACAGCCAAGAAAACCAGGGCGCCAAGAGACAAAGACAAAAAATGCATAATAACTTTAGCTTTGATGTGCCTTTTTCCCCCCTAATAGGATTCCGGTGGGGGAAGGGTTTTTTAACATTTTACAAGGAGAAAAGTTGTCTCTTAGAATTAAACCGAATGCTGATATTTAATCATGAATCCTTGTGGCTGTCTTTTTGTAACTTAGACAATGAATAGTGCTGGGGCCAGTTTCTATGCACAGTGCACTGGGATGAGAAAGTTCCCAGAACTGTCCAGTTATAATGTCTTCATATCTTAACCACACAGAGAACTCCACGTGAACGGCAGGCAGCTGGCTCAGAGATCAGAAATCAGTCGCTGCTGGGCTGGGTCCATCTCTTGTAGCTGCAGGATTTTCACAGCCAGTGTTTGTTGACCAGTGACTGGCTGTCAGCCCCCCACCCCGCTTTTTTCTCCCACATTTTATTTATTTTGGTTCTTGGCGGAGTCATTTTGGGAATTCTTTTAAATAGGACCCAGTGTATCTGTTAACTAGCAATTACAGTTATGCTGAGCTCCTCAGAAATGAAATGAGTAGCAATAAGCAGGGTGGATGCCCACTGACCTGTATGCTCTATGGTTATTTTGCCAGCTCACAGCTTTTTGTAAAGCGGCAGCTCTTCAGGCTGCTCACAGAAGAACATTTTGATGTGTCAGGTTATGTTATCCTTGCTTTCTTCATATGCTGCAGAATGACCTGCTGTAATCTGGCTGATGAATTATGTCAAATAGAAAGAAGTAGGCAATTATTGGTGAGGAGAGAAAATTTAGTCATTACCAGCTGGTCCTAGGAGTGCTCCCAGTGGCTCTTGTTGTGTTGTACTGCTATATTTATAGCTCACAATGCAAATAGGACCATTTGTGGAGTTGGGTGTGGCATTCGATGATACCCCACATCTGTCCGGTTAACTAGTGGGTGGGCTTTACCTCTGGGCCAAGAGGGAAAGGATAGTATTTGGGGTGTTTGATTTCTTCCATTGTGGGTCATTCTTAGGCTCCTTCCTTGGGCAGGAGCTTTGAGTGGGGATCATCTGATGGGATCAGGTGGGCTGGGCCATTTGGATTGATTTCCTTTGATTGCTGGGGAAGGGCTATTGATGAATCTTTGTCTTTGCTGATTGTGAGAAACACCAAGGAGGAATAGAAATTTAAAAGAAGGGATGTGACAGACCTAGAAGGAGGGGCTTGTCTCCTGTCCAGTCCTTCCTGCAGAGAAGAGAGCCCCTGATTTCCACTAATGTTAAAAGTGTTAAAGGAAGAAACATGTGTATATTGCTTTGCGTATTGATTAAATTTTCTGAAATAGTTTTCAGTCTCTAAATGTTGAAGATATCATTATGAGCATTTTTCTGCCCAGTTATGGGGGTTGGGTCTTTGTTTTGTGTTTGTCCTTTTGATAGATACTTGCTGCTTAGGTGACTTCCTGGGCAAAGACCTTGAGGGTACATATCTTTTCTAGGTTTGGCCAATTTCATTCTACAAGCTTCTTAAACTCACTGATTTTCAGTCAGTTGAAGAATATCTACTTCTTTAATAAAGCTCTTCTCTTTCTTTGTTTACATTGCCTCCTTTTCCCCAAATTTATTTCTTTCTTCCTAAAATTTCTAATAATTTTAGGACAGCTTGCCTTTCCTTAAAGAAATAAAAATAAAAAGATTCAGTGTAATGCCACAAGTTGAATTTACTGAGAACATATTTGACACTTGTCTAGTGGCTTCCAGCCAGTTTCTGGTCTACCAAAATAGTCTGTCAGTTACGTGTAACAGTGACAAATGACCATTCTAGTGGCTCTGGATTGGAATGGCACTCCCAGGTTAGTCTTCATTTTAGCTTGTTCTAGGATTGAGATATATTTGTATGAAATAGAAGGGTCAGAATTTGAGAATGGATTTACTGGCATGATGCTGGTCAGAGAAAATAGAGAACACATTTCAAGACGGAATGATCCAACTCCTTGTATAATCAAAGTGTGTTACTTCCCTCACTGGGTGGATGTGTGTGATTTTACAGGCCTGGGAGGAGGCCTGGGGAGGGTTGCGGGGTTGTCCTCCCTTAGATTATGTTTTATGAGAGTGTTGCCTTGTCTGGGCAGAAAAGTCTTGCAGGGGACATTGAGAGGGACCTAGAAGAGATTTTGGTATTTCACCTTTTTGAACTTTCAGGCTTCCCAGACTGGATGACAGCCTCTATTTAATAAAGGAAATTTGTTTAATTAACTTTTGCTCTTATATATCTTATATTTTACCCCTTTGTGTTTATTCTGTGAAGTCACATAGAATTTAAAGTCCTTTCCTTTATTTTTCCTTCACTTTTCTTTTTTCTTTTTCCTATTTTCTTTTTCTTTTTTTCTTTTCTCTCTTCAAAAAGTTCATTTCTTTTGCGTCTGAGTCTTGATTTTGGTTCAGGTCATGATCTGAGGATCCTGAAGTTCCTGAGATCAGCCCCATGTTTGTGGGGGCTCGTGCTGACAGTGGGCAGCCTGCTTGGCATTCTCTCTCTCTCTCTCTCTCTCTCTCTCTCTCTCTCTTTCTCTTTCTTTGCCCCTCCCCCGCTTGAACTCTGTCTCAAAATAAATAAATAAACATTAAAAAATACATTTGTTTTAACTTTCTTTTCAGTATATTTACTCAATCTACCTCCCTTTACAAGGCAGTGGGCAGGATTCAGATATATCCTTCGTAAAAGTAAAATATATCCTTTGCCTCCAAAGGATAGATACCCATGTATGCAAACTAGAAATCAACACATGGCCATGTTTGTTAATTGACAAAAGAGTGTCACTGAACAGGGTCCTAGAGGACGAGGGAGAGATTAATATGAGCTGAAGTAAACTTTTAGGAGGAATATAAAGTGAATATAATCCAATTTAGTAATTCTTAGTGAAGCCTAATATGGGCAAGATATTACAAAATTAATTCTTTCATTTCTTTAGGACAGGGCTCCTTCTCTGGAAGAGCATACTAACAGAATAGGTCAAATAGGCTGTTGGAATGTTATTCAGTATTTTGGGAAGGTACCGGGAATTTATTCAGGCCCTTTTCTTCATTATCCTTTTGTGCCCCCCCCCTCAACTTCAAAGAGGACCCTTAGGTGTTTTAATTGTGTCTGGGAACCTGCCTGCAGGTGCATGGGCATGCCCCCACTTCCTCTCCTGCATATACACACACGGGCTCTCTAGTGGTTGTATCACCAATTCTGGGATTTTTAGTGGACTATTGGCAGTATCTAAAAAGTATCCATGTAAATAAGCTACCTTTTAGGAGACCCTTTAAAGAAGCATTCATTTTTGCTGTTTTCATAAAATTTAATGGGTTGTTTATGGCACTACCTATTATTATTCATAGGTGACTCCTTGAGGCCTCTCACACCACCCAGCGCTCCCCAAAGTAGTCCTAAAGCAGTTCTCAGCCTTGACTGCACTTTAGAATCCCCCAAAAGCTCTGACAACCACTGTGCACAAGCTGCATGCAGGCCATTTAAATCAGAATCTCTAGGGGTAGGGTCCAGGCATCAGTATCTTTTACAGCCTCCCAGCAGATTTCATGGGGTAGCCTCCCTGGAGAAACTCCACTCTAAAGGTTGTGTCTCAGGTATGGAGTTCGACTCTTGGCCAGAGCTCCTGGACCTCAGGGAATTTGAATGAAAACCAAGAACACTTGTGGTCTTCATTCTCCTGCTGGGAATGTAGCCCCTGAGAATCTATGCTGAGCAGAAGTGGAGCAGGCCTGGCCCTGAAGGAAGTAGCTAGAGGTTCAGGGCCTCCACCCTCCACAATGTTTTGGTTCCCAGTTTGCCTGTGGGTAACACTCCTGTTGCTAATGTGGGTTTATCCTCCATTTCACTCTGCTTTGTCTCAGTTCCTTCTCCGGATGGTAATCACAGCTGGTCCAGGAGCTGATAAATGACATTTCGAAGGCTTCACACATCTCCAGGAATAAAAATTCTTCCTCCTTCCATATTGGACTCTGGCTCTGGGGTCTGCTTTTATGTACTTCTGAATTCAGGGAATGAATTTAATGTAATCCATTGATGTTTGCTCAATTCTCTTTTTATTTGTAGGAATTACAAGAGATGCGTTGCATTAAAATAAAAAAAATGAATCCTGTCCTCCAGGAACTTACAGTCTACTTGTGGCTAAAGATGTGTACACCTAAGGAACAAACATTTTTAATGTGGGAGGTTGAAGGAAACCTACCAAGTTTAGCAGGCATGCTCCTGGCACATGCTCGGAAGAAACTTCATTCCTACAGGCTGATGTACTTGGCATATTCTTAGTTCTCTGTTTTCCTCTGAGGCTTCGTTAGGAATCTCAGAGTTAGCTTTGGCACAGAGAACTCTGAGGTGTTCTGTTCTCTAGGAATTCAGCATTCAGCTCTGTTACTCACTTTATAACATTAAAAAAAAAAAAAAAAAAAGGTAAATAGTATGCATGCTAATGCTGGCTTCCAGAACGTGAGTGAAAAGGCTAGAGCCTTGGATGTTCAGCATGACTTGCTGATATCTGTACTTTGCAGGGCAGTTGCAGATAATATTTCGGTTATTCTTTATTTCTTTTCTTTTGTTGAGATGTCAGAGATAAGCCCAGCCGTTGAATGAGGCACAGATATGAAAGGTTAACTGGAAGTTTAATTGTAACTTCAGGACTTCAACTAGATGAAATTCCAAATAATCTGATAAAAATTATAGCCTTTCAGGACCGGGGAAGGTTAAAAAGTGAGCACGATGGAGCAGAGATTATGTTTCACATTTTGAAAGAAACCCCAAATTATTAATGCTACTAAATATCGGTGAACATTACTTAACACTTATGAACATCTGAAAGCATGCCAGATAATACAGATTAAATCTAGTGGCAAATGTGCTTAATGACAGTGTAAATATCATTTTTTTCTACCAGATAAACATGGCGTGTGTGTGCCCACGTGTGTGTGTGTTGTTCTTCAAAGGCAGAATGAGACTGTATCTTTTTTTTTTTTAAGTTTACTTATTTATTTTGAGAGAGACAAAAATAGTGCAAGTTGGAGAAGGGCAGAGAGAGAGAACCCCAAGCAGGCTCTGCACCACCAGCACAGAGCCTGATGTGGGGCTCACACCCATGAAGCCATGAGATGATGACCCCGGCTGAAAACAAGGGTCGGACACTCAACCGACTGAGCCACCTAGGCACCCCAGTAGATTATATCTTGGAAGAAGTGGTAGAGGGGTACGTTGGTCTTTTCTGAAACCTAGACCATCTATTACAAATGACATTTTGTTGATTTTTTTAAGTCTCTAAGTGTATGATTAATAGTTTGGACATCTGAAAAAAACTATTTTGGGCATCTGAAATCTGTTTCTAAAGCTGCAATTTAAAATGTTGTGTTTGGCTCTAAGTGGTGGCCAAATGATGGCAGTTGGTTCTGTGATTGGTTGAGGAGAGTGTTGTGTGATTCGTGTGGTTATAGTTCCATGCCAGGCCAGGGTTTATGGCTACGGTTTCATAAGATTGGCCTGGGTGTAGAGACTCTTAGTGGAAAGAAATGTACACAGGAAAGTGAGCCACATACAGATAGATGACCTTAATGTTGCTAGAGTTATGGACAAAGTGGGGTGTGCATCGTTTCTACATTTCCAAAAAAAAAAAAAGTTTCATAATAACAGTTTCAATCAGATGAATCAGAATTCAGAAGTGTGTAGTAATCTCCTTTGAGAATTTGGTACCTATCTGATAGGACTGTAAAGGCATTTCAGAATGTCAATTAAATGGAAAAATATGCCTGGAATTGAATATAATTAAGAAATGTTGAAGTCTGGTGTCTACATATTCAGACACTGTAGTAGATGGTTTAATTAGTGAACCAGGATTTGGATTTATTGACAGAAGGTCTCTTTCTCATGGCATGTTTCACTCATTAAAAGCTCATAATGTCTTGGATCTTTTTAGCTGTTGGAACTTGATCATTTGCCATTTTGTGCTTCTTGACTTCAGTGATGTGTGCTTTTTTTTGACTTTGCAACTGATTAGGATGATTTCGCTTCTCCCATTGATACCCATCCCCATGGAGTGAGCCCATGATATTTTCTAACATTATGAAGTGTCACCAAAACATCAGGCAGGGCTTTGTACCTATGAAAAACAAGGAATGGGAAGTGAAACTAATAGTGGAATTTTTGCTCTAGCAGTTTAAAAGTAGTTTGTGAGGTTAATTTCTTCTTTGTAACTGTTAGTCCTTCATTGTATTTATCTGATTGCAGAGTTTACAACCTACATTTCTCAGTGTGCTTTTCAGTTTTATGGTTGATGGGTTACTGGTAAAATGATTTTTACTCCAGATTTTTGGCATGGAAAAGTTTCTAATCATATAAGAGATTGGGAATTGGTTTTTTTTATTTACTTTTTTATTATGAGAGGGAGAGAGAGTACACACGCAAGCGGGGGAGTGGGGTAGAGAGAGAGAGAGAGAGAGAGACAGACAGAGGGAGAGAGAGTCTCAAACAGGCTCCATGCTCAGGTGGGGCCTGATGTGGGGCTCAATCCCATGATGCTGGGATCATGACCTGAGCCGCAATCAGGAGTAAGACACTCAACTGACTGAGCCACCCTGGTGCCCCATTTCTTTTTAAATATACTTGTAGGATATATTTCTTTTGGAACTGCATTTGATAATTATAAATGCTTGCAAGTACCACAATTAGTAAAGAAATAACTTGGGAATGTTAACAAGGGAAGATGCGAGAAACACAGCTCACCAAATCCTTGAGGATTTGTCACTACCTGTTTACAATTTTAATTTTAGCTGTCTCTTGTAATGGTCTTAATGTGAACAGCTAGTTTCATAAGATTGCTTAATTCCTTGTCTTCCTAGGTACATTTCCGTAACTAGGAGCTTAAAAATACCCTGTCATTCCATCTTTCTTGTAGATGTAGCAGCGCATTCGTTGTCTGGGTGATCTAAGTACACGTTACGCTGTTAGTCTTTCTGAAGGCCTATGTCAGTTCTTCAAGTCCACACTGTTGTTGGCAAGAATGTATTGAGTGCTCTAATGACCTGGGACTGATTTTGTCTGAAGCATATTTAAAAAAGTGTGGTGCCTGACCCTTGAAAAGTTGGCTTTCTCAACTGGATGATGTTTACCCAGGTAGGCCCAGAAATGGACAGAACACATGGGTGCTCTAAGTCAGAAAGACCACACAGCATCTTTTATTAGGTTGAAGTGACCTCATCTGCTTGGAACAGCCTGGATTAACAATGAGACATAATCCCTCATTTACATTCAAAAGGCAACTCCCACAATGAGGAAATTATGCAATGTAGGCAATTGATTGGGAAGTGTAAGATGAAAACATATTATATTGCCGAATCAATTTCCTAGATCTTCCTGAATTATCCAATAATTGGATAATCTTCTTTTCCTTTGGAAGGTGTAGATTTCTGTCTGGGTAATTATTTATGTTCGTCACTTTATAGCCAAGTTTTATTCAGTAGTGCACACAGTCTGTTCAGTTTATACTCTCTATATTTCTGTTAAGTAGGTAGGATTAATAACATATTATACTCCCTCTTCAAAGAGAGAGAGGGAGATACAGGTATTTTATGAGATATGCCATTTTCCTACAGCTCATCAGTGGTTATTATAATAATCAAGGTGAATAAGCCTAGATTGCTCTTATACAATAGATACGTTTTTAAACATGAGTGCAAATCATATTTTTCAAAGCAAATCACATTTTAAATGCATTCAATTAGGGAAAACTCACTATTTAAGCAGATCCCGGGGCACATTATCTTATATGAACGTTTTGTTTCTCCTTAATTTGCCTTTTTTTTTACTTTAAATTTTTGTATATCAAATTCCTTGGAGGCAGGAGTGTCCACGTATGAGAAGTATATTTTATTTCAAATATGTGACGGTCTGAAAATTATAGTGTGACCTTTTCCTTCAGCACTACTTTGAGGTGAGGGATCCAGTGAGAAGCCAGAGGGACAAGAGAGGAATGGGACAGAGTTAGGATAGAAAAGCCCACCTCATTTATGGAGAGGTTGAGGAAATGGTAAGCTGAAGAGTTCTGGGGCCATTCCTACCCAGTATTACACTTCTGATAGTATCAGCTGTTTCATGAAGATACGAAATAAGGATCACTCCTTGTCCCAGACTTTGCAACGTCCAGAAAAGTATCCCCTTGTTGCTCAGGGCTTGTAACTTTCTACTGTCCCCCTTCTTACCTTGTGCTCTCCTTGGTGCTTGTCGGCCCCTTTATATGTGCCCACCCTGCCCAACCCGTGTAGTCACTAGTCGGAGCCCTGTGAGCCCACTGCCATCTTGCAGATTGGATTAAACCTTACCTCCTGTATTGCTTTTCCACATCTCTGCACTCAGGTCCCCACTACAGTTTGTATTACTGTTGTGGCACCTAATACCGTCTGCCTTGTGATGAAATTACCTGTGGTGGTATCTCTTCCCCACTATATACCATCATTCCCCGGGCTGAGGAGCATAACATAGTCTTTAACCCCCACTCTTATTATTGCTGGATGTTTGAGGTCCATATAGTATGTTTGAGGTCCACATTTTCTACTGAAAAGAAAGATCGTCCAGGCATAGACACCCAAGTTCTTGGTTGGCTGACCTGTCAAAGCTGTGGCTCTTTCCTGTGTCTGTCTCTCTTGTCTCTCTTCCCTTCCCTTCCCTCCTCTCCTTTCCTCTCCTCCCCTCCCCTCTCCTGTCTTTATATTGAGAGAGAGAGAGTGTACACAGCAGTGGCAGAGAGAGAGAGAGAGGGTGAGAGAGCACTGTGAGCATGGAGACTGATACGGTGCTCGAACCCACAAACTGTGAGATCATTACCTGAGCTGAAACCAAGAATCTGCTGCTCAACTGCCCAAGCCACCCAGGTGCCCCTCTTTCCTGTACGTTTTTAATGAGTGTGGCAAATACACCAAAAAGGCATGTTAGATACATCCAGATACTGGTCACCTTTCAGTAGCACCACTTTGTTTTCAAGGAGGTCTTGATAGAGGAATTTTTACGTAATGATACATACGCATGGAAATTAATGTTCACAAAGGTAAAATACACTGGGAGGTGTGAGCACATTTCAGTTTTGAGCCTTTTCTGTCTTAGAAAAGCATAAAATACATACATATATAAGAATGTTGTTATTACAGGGATCCTTGGAGTCTTTCTAATTTATATTTAAAAAATCAAGTCACTTGCTATATCAAGTCATGTGCTATAAAATATTGTGCTAAAAAATCAAGTCATGTGCTATAAATATTGTTATACTAAACTACAGTTAACACACTATTCTGGTGTATACTGAGACATGAAGGTTCCCAAGGGTACTGTTTACTCACTTCTGACCTTTGTGGGCAAGAGAATCTTGCTTTAAAGCATTGGATTTACAGTGTCAGGCACATAGTGTGTATAAATGAATGTATGAAATTACCTGGCACATAGTAATAAAATAGAATAAAATGCAAGTCTTGTTAAATTTCAAATACCGGGGCACCTGGGTGTCTCAGTCAGTTGAGCGTCTGACTTTGGCTCAGGTCATGATCTCACAGTTCATGAGTTTGAGCCCCGCATAGGGCTCTGTGCTTACAGCTCAGAGCCTGGAGACTGTTTCAGATTCTGTGTCTCTGTCTCTCTCTGCCCCTCCCCCACTCGTGCTCTGTCTCCCTCTGTCTTAAAAATAAATAAACATTAAAAAAAATTACATTAAAATAAATAAATAAATAAATACATATATACATAAATTCCAAATACCTACTTTTTGTTTTTGTTTTTTCCCCCTGTTATATTGCAGTAAAGCATTATTTGAGGGGCAGGCTGGTAAAATCAGCAGGTGAACAGGTGTGTGTTTTGGGATTGTCACATATAAAAAATGCTCAATTACTATTTCTTGAATGAATGGAAATTGGAAAAGGCCGTGTCTGTCTTTTAGACACTTTGTCATTCTGTGAGCTTAACAAACAAAATCTCATTAACACCAAATCCACGGGAGCATGAGAAGTGTGTAATGCTCTTAATTTCTTATTAAGTGATTTGTGTTTATTGAAAATTGGCTTGAAGGTACACTGAACATAATTCATAATATTGCATATAGGTGGGCCTAGATTCTTGAATCTTTTCCACACTTAGAATGTGCTCTCACAGTTCAGTATTGAAATAGAGGGTGAGAAGAGTGATATCTTATTTCTGGAAGGATTTACTGAAATGAGAAGGTGATGAGTTAGACTTTGGAGACCCTTTTCTTATGCTCCTGTGTCTTTTAGGTTTGTGTGATTATTCCAGGCCTTTATTTCTCCAGGCACACTTTGTACGTACGTGTCTACAAGCAGATGAGAGAGAGCAAGGGCACTTAGGGGCTGGTGGAGGCAAATGTGAATCCCGTTTTTTCCCTATTAACTCATGAGGCCTGCTGGGTAGCAGCAGGCATTACCAGACATTTAATTGTGTGCTAGGTAAGGCTGGCACAACTCCAGCATCATGGTGGAGCAAGAATTACACTAATCAGCTGGGATATACTGCATATATTGATTAGAGTTGGATTTTGTTATGCAAAAAAAAAAAAAAAATCCTTACAAATAGTGGGAAAGTAATTGAGAGTAATTAAAAAGGCAGAGAGTTAATTCACAGTTCTTTAGTTGAAAAGGCATTTTGATCCTTTGCTTCCATGCAGATTTCTGGGCAGGCCGGAGCAGTCTGAGCGCTGAGTCTAAATGGTGTGATCGCTGTCACCACTGAACTGGGAAGAGAGTAAATGGGCAGGCTGCAGAGATGAATCACTGGCGACCAGGTTCCAGCAGTTTCTTCGTGGTGGCTCTTTGCTGCTGGAAGCCTTCTTCTTTGTGTGGGTCTGGGGGCTTTTCATTTCTTTTTCTTGGCCTCACTAATAGCTTTTGGTTATTATTAATATCCCTGATGGGAACTGAATTGGGACCCCAGTATCCTTGTGAACACTGGTGAGAACATTAAACTGTGCTGGAATTACCTGGGACACCAGCATGTTTTGTCAGTGGCTTCTGTCCTTCCCCCAACTGAGAAGGCTTTGTAGCCATTTGCTGTCATGGAAAACGCTTCATCTGTGAAATGATGACCTAGACGGAACGGTATATTTTCACACTCTTTCTTGCCTCCTGGACCCTTGAACTCATGGACAGTGCCTGCCACACAACATTTGCTTCATGAATATTTGCTGAATGGATAAATGAATGAGATGCATAGATTTTCGATGCTGGACTGATTTAGCATCTTTGGGTGAAGTTCTAGGTGGTGGCTGGTAGAGTTCCAAGAATCATTATGATCTGAGATCCTAAATAACCCATAGGAAAGGGGAAATGTCAGGGGGAGAAGAAAATGGCTAAGATCTAGTAAACATCTACTGCATCAGGCTTTTTGTGTATATACTTTTATCCCAGCGTTGACTGTGTCCTAACAGGTGGATGTTAGCATCAATATTTCATAGGCGACAAAGATATGGTTAGGAATTGAACCAAGATCATGGAGCTTAATTGGCAAGACCGGGATTGGAACCCACAGCTCTTGTCCTCAACCAGGGTTCCTCAAATGTAGCCACACAAATCCTTGTACTAAAAGAGGAGGATGGTCTCCTACTCTCAGAGCTTGGTAGTAGGGTGCAAAGATAGACCATAGATATCAGTCAGATTTCTTTGAGGGCGAGTATTTTTTCTAACAATTTATGTGACTTTTACAGTCTGTTCATAATGTCTTTATTTCAACGTGAAATAATACTTTAAATCACTTAGTTATCAATATACTTAAATTTTCTACCCCAAATCTTTAATCAAAATTGATACACCTAAAAGTTGCTCCAAGTATATCCTCTGGGACATCCTTAGAATTTCCATGTAGAGAGAACCAGAGGTGGTAAGTGTATTGGAAGAGGGACTGGGGAACCTATTGTGAAGTTTTGTTTCCATAGCAAGTAGAGATTTTACTTCCATTGCATGCTTATTTGCCAGGGCCTAGGCTGTTAGAGATGGGAAGGTGCTAAAACTCCCCGTTTATTCAGGAACTTGAGGACCAGTGATGTAACTGCTCTTAATCCAAGTTTGAGGAGAAGCCCAGAGGCTTATTGCCCTGCATTATTTGGGTAATAATACGGATGACAATGACAAATACTATGCATATGGTTAACTACAAAGGGCTGTTTTATGATCCCAGTTTTACTGTAGGGATAATCAAGTGTATGGGAGAAACTTGAAAAAAGGAAAATGTGGATAAAGAATCCTGAAAAACAACACTTCCAGGCTTCCTGGTGGTCAGTAAGCATTGAGTCGATAGAGTATTGAAAAGAAGTTCTTGACAATGTTAGTAACTTACATTTGTTTATTTACAGTTCCTTCATGCGTTTTTGTATTTGTTAATAACTAACATTGAGGAGAGGCTTATGCATATTACCTCATTTATCCCCAACAACTCATTATTATTATTTTTTTAAAATAAAGTTTACTTATTTATTTTGAGAGGGAGAGAGCAAGTGGGGGAGGGACAGAGAGAGAGAGAGAGAGGGAGAGCGGGAATCCCAAGCAGGCTCCTCACTGTGCAGAGCCTGATGCGGGGCTCGAACTCCTGAATCCTGAGCTCATGACAGGAGCAAAAATCTAGAGTCAGATGCTTAACCAGCTGAGCCACCCAGACACCCCAAGGCAAGTACTATTATTATCTCTATAGATGAAGAAATTGAGGCACAGAGCTGGTAAAGGACTTGACCAAGGTGACATGGCTTTTACAACATGTGCTCTTTACTCCTCTGCTGACCCGACAGCTGTTTCTCTCCCTGGTGGAACTCTGAGTTCCTGGCCTGTCCCAGCCTTACTCAAAGTTACAGTGACCCCATAGTGATCCTGCTGGAAGCTTGGAGTCTTCTCAAGACTACGCTGCCCCTGACAACACCTGCCAGTCCATGGCAAATATGGTTTCATTTTTTAAAAGTTGAGTGTGTACCCAGGTCAGCAGGAAGCAAATTGAATGCATCCAGAGAGTCATGGCAACGATATGGATTCTCCTTCTTAGAAATGACTTTTTCCTTCCAGGCAAGTCTGATAACACAAAAGAAGATGGAAATGTTAACCAATGCTCAGTAAATGCGGGTTATTACGATGCTCTGCCTGAGTCATTTGCCACTTGCTGGAACTAACTTCAGAATAGTCGTCGGGATGTCCTAAGTTCTGTTACGTTATTTCTTGGAGTGGGCTGTCAGATTTCCAGTGACTGCCAGTCAGGCGGGTTTCCAGCGCTGTTCTTGAACAGGACAGGTTGGATCAAAAAGCCGGAAATCTGCTCTTTTCTGATTTTGGCTTCTCAGCTGAATGTAAATACAAAGATGGAAGATAAAATGTAGAAAATTGCATTAGCATGATTAGGGGTCTTATTTGCATAAAAGAGTCTTTGAATCACAATTACCCTCTGGCTTTGGACCCTGCTTTTCTCTCCTTTCCTATTATCCCGTCCAAGGTCATTATTAAAAGGCTTCCTATTTCATGGAAGAAGACTCACTGAAATATTAATTTCATTGCCTGAAGTAGATTCATATGGTTTGGTGAACAACTTGAGGTTCTCTTAAAATCACAAAATAAGAGAGTTATCTTTTATGCCTTTGGAAAGGTGGTTCAGGAGTTTGAGTAACAGGCAGCTAAAACTTTATTTTGCCTGTCTTTGTGATAGAAATGAGTAAAAATGTCTATGTTCTTTGGCAATTAATGCAGGGAAACAACCATAACTGGGTAACTTGCATGTTCAAGGCATCAGGGAGGAGGTTTTTTGTTTTATTTTGTTTTTGTTTAATTGCACTGTGACTGGGTTTGAATTTGGTGTGTAGCACTCTGGGAGAGAAATGAACTGGTGACACGTGTCCCCCCTGCCCCCCCTTTTTAAAAAAAAAATATAGATAGAGCTTGAGTCTTCAAGATTTTGTTGAATGCCTTTTTCATTTTGTAAATCCTTTACCACAAACGCTTGATTTCAATTCTGTTTCATTTTTTTCTTTACAGCCTCAGCTGTATGTGTAATTTAATCCAGTATATTAAGAAGTTGCATTCCTTCAATGGTAGAGGGAAAAAGCCCCCAATTTCTCTTAGTGTTAGCTAGCAATAATAATACTTGCAAGCACAATTCCTTAAAACAAAATAAGACAAAACAAAAACAGACCCCAAACTGTAACTGAAGGCTTTTGCATCATTATAGGCAACAGCCTAAGGCTGTTGTAACAGATACACTTTGATGAGAGAGTTTGGCTCATTTTATTGATGTTTTGTCTGTTGTGAGTAGACATGCATTATTCTTGGCCCAAGTAACATCTATCAGTTGACAAAAACCAGCAACCTACTTACCTGGTCTCACTTTGGAAATATCTTTGAAAGTTGTTATTTTACTGTTGTTGTTGTTGTTGTTGTTGTTGTTGTTGTTGTTGTTGTTTTCAGATGGTTTTGTTCCCAGAGTGACTTAGTAGCTCTTTGCACAGCTACTTTCCAGTCTGTTTTATAATCTATACTTGTTCCCCCTTCCCCGCGCCCTCCCCCACGCCTGAATTGCTGGAATTGTTTCTGTTTTACTTTAAAACGCAGTTTGCTTAATGTCACAACAACATAAAGCATGGATTAGAAACAGCATTGCAGTTTCAGACTTAATGCCTTTGTGACATCTCATTGCTATGCAAATGAGATTCAAGGAGGTCATCCCTTTAGCAGTAGCTCTAGCCCTGGTATCTACTTGATATTCGTTGGCCAAACTTACTAAGCATTCATTACAGAACTAGCCTAGGTGTTTAACTCCTTGCTGGCTTTGAACCTGCTATTCTGAGGCCACTGAGCTGAACAGCTCCTCCCTCTGGGTGCGTTTTCATTTCAGGGACCTCCTTGCTTCTCCCCTCTGCACTGTGGGTACCTCAGGAAATCTAGTAACTCATATTTGCAAGATACGCTTGTTTGTATGCCAAGACGTGTTGGAAAAGCTCGTTTGTGATGTTTCCCTTGCTGTCTCAAGTATTTTTATCACTGTTAAATGTTGTATTTTTAGTTAGATGTTTTATTCACTTGCATCTGGGACAAATTCCTGCAGGTATTTCGTAGAAAATGGGGGTCTGTGCTGCTAAGTGTTCATGTAATACTTATTTTAAAGTTAATTGTCTGCAATTCAAATTTGATTTCATCTGATTTAACAGCTGTGTTAATAGTAAGTAGTTACTGAAGGTGGAGGAACCTGATTTTAATTCAGTAAGAACCAGCTATCTCTAATGAGTACAGATTATTGCTGGTGTTTCATTTGCTCAGGTAAAAGATTTTTTTTTAACTCACTAGTTTGCTAGGTTGTTTTTTTTTTAATGTGGTTATAAAAATATCCATTTCTTTTATAATGGCAGTTATGAATGAGCCTTTTGTGGTTTGAGCAACTGGCCATATATATTTTTTAATGTTTATTTATTTATTTTGAGACAGTGAGAGAGCAAGAGAGAGTGCGTGCAAGCCAGGGAGGGGCCGATGGGGGGGGGTGGAGAGAGAGAGAGAGAGAGAGAGAGAGAGAGAGAGAGAGAGAGAGGATCCCAAGCAGGTTGTGTGCTGCCAGATTATGACCTGAGCCAAAATCAAGAGTTGGACGATTAGCTTAATGAGCCACCTAGGCGCCCCACAACTGGCCATATTTAAATGGTTAACTCATTACATAATTATTCTTTTAGTGATTATTTCAGTACAGTGGATTTTCTTTACACACCTGCATATGCAGTGCTCTTTAGACACTGAGTTTGTTCTGAGATTTTGGCTAAAATAACCACTGACTTAAAGAGAAACACGTTACACTTGGGGTAGAGGCTTAGGAACTATGGAGAAGAATATTGATCGTACTCATTAAGGAAGATCTCCTCCACATTAAGAATTGAAACGATGGCATTGCTGGAAGGGATGATTCGAGCAACTTTGTGTTTTGGTACTGAGAATTCTAGAATGAGGTTTGACCCTTTTCAAGGATTAAGAAGGTGTCTCTGGATTAAGGTATTGCATCAAATACAGATATTTTTAAAAGATGCTCCTTTGGCCTTTTATAAACCAGCACCTGACTAGAAGTGCCTTATCTGACTGCCTACTGGTGTGAAGGACTGCTCAGACATCTGATAATGACAGGTTATCTTGAATTGTGCTGAGAGAGGCATTACTCCTTATGATTTTGATCAAGGGCAGTAGAAAACTATGAGTGTTAAAATAGTGGAACAGTATTTGCAGGGCCAGTTAAGTGCAACTTCAAAGGGAAGGCTTAGAACCACCCTTTTATGTGGTTTCCCACCTCTTGTCCTTTTCTTTACTGGCTCTTAAGTATTCACGGAGACCCTGTTATCCTGTGACCTCTTGCTGGCTGCTGGGAGGGTCAAGGAGATAAATACAACACTGTTCTTGACCTCAGGGAATTTAAGGTGTGAGGATGAGGTAAGGCCTACTGGCAACCATTGAGGGGTAGATAGTGATTTTGCTGTAGTGGGTGTGTTCTGCTGGTTTGGGCACAGAAGTGTCCTCTCTGAAGTCACCAGGGACTTGGTTTGTGACCTGAGTCTTCCAGTCAGCTCCTGGAAAGCAGGACTCTCCGTTCACAGTAGCACATCCCGGTACAGGAGCCGAGGGTGGCTTGTTATCCAGTAATTACTACTTGAAGAGCCAAGGTTCTCAACTTTATGCTTCTGATATATGCTGGCAATTCTTATTTATTCACAGAACAAGTAGTAGAAGGAAATCTTATTGTATTTAGTAGATGTGTTCTGAGAAACAATGTGTGGTTTGTGATGAAGTCTTTTCACTTAAAAAAGCCTTACAGGTTATACTTTTGCAGAGAAGCAAATATAATTTCTGAGTTGTAAATTTGGATTTACTGAAACAATGCTGGAATTTAAAGTCAAGGGTAGTTAGTGGTATTCGATTTGCAGATTATCTTGGTACCTGGCAGCTGCCTTTTTGCTCTTGTCTTCCTTTTTCCACCTCAGCCAGATGTTGAGTGCAGGACTGGTTGAATTGAAATCAACCAGTATTGATTAAAACGAGGAGAGGAGACAGAGGTAGAGTATGTATTAACAAAAATGAGAGAAAGTCTGAATTTCATTTGTCTCTGCTGTCATTGTTTCCATCACCACAGTTGATTCCATGGACTGTGTTCAAGCGTGGGTGAATTATAATAGCAGTAAGTTTTCTTTGGGGGATTTTGGAGAAAGTTTTAAAAATGAGTTTGCTCAGAGTTAGATGGAAATGTTCTCTGATGGAAGTCTTGATATAAAAATGTTCATGCTCTATGTCTTAGGAAATTGTCTTCTTTTTTTTTTTTTTTTTCTAATTAGTAAGCTGTTAGAATTTTTTTTTGTTTTTAATTGGTAGGTCAGACATTTTGCATCCTACCCAACTCATTGTTTTAAAAGACTACTTTCTTGTTACAAAGGTTGCTGGTTAATAGAATACTCTACACTCACTTTTGTCATCAGAGTTCACAGACCCAACGTGGAAGAGTTCTTCCTGGAATCTTGGCTGGCTAATGGGGTAAAATACTACCAGATGAGCCTCAGTGCTTTGGTTTGTGGTCTGGACCATGAGCCAAGGACGTTAATTTTAGGTCCAGATTCCAAACCATGAACTTTTTTACTACGTATCGTTTTTTAAAAAATGGACCCAATTTTTATTAAAATACCTTTCAATAGTAAACTTCAACCATGTTACTGCTCAGTGTATATAAAGGTTGATAAAGATCACAGTTTAAAGAAATGAGCATCCATGTATATTTAATGTTTTTCTTATCATTCTATTGTGATTCATATCGCAGACTGTTTCTTATACACACACTAGATTAGAATGTTCCTGTCTGCCATACAACTTTTCCCTCGGTTCCACGCCAGGGTCAGAATCCCCTTTTCTGGGTACTTAGAAGAGGCTTTTGAAGTAGCTCAGCCCCCAAAGACTTTGCAGCTGTTAACTGACATGAGAAGAGGGAGAGAGATTTTTGAAATGTGAGATTTTGAGGTGATCATATTGTTTTTCACTGTGTTTATACCATTGGCTTCCTGAATGAACTCTGCTACTTCTGGGTAAAAACTCCTTCGTGTTCACTATATGGCGTGCATAGCACTACTAGATTGAATAAATAAATACAGATCTCTAGTTAAATTTGAATTTCAGATAAACAGTGAACAATTCTTTAGTATAAATGTGTCCCAAATATTGCATAATATACATTTTTATCTGGCACCTTGACTCCTGTACAGATCATAGCTTATCCTATAATATAGAGAAAGGGTTTGTTGACTGAACAGGAAGGGGCCTCCAGGTGGAGGTATCAGATAGTTGAAAATGCTAATTTCGAACACAGTAGAGCTTGCTTCAAGAGTCACCATCTCATGCATGGGTGGTACTTGAAGCCCTGGAGATTGTCCAGTGTCATCATGTGGACCGGTGGTTCTTAAACGGGAGTTCAGCATCAGTCACTTGGAGGGTTTGTAAAACATATATTCCTTTGCCTCCCTCCATTATTTCTCATTTATTAAGCTTCAGGTGGAACTCAAGGACTATATTTCTAACATGTTCCCAGCTAATGTCAGTGCTGCTGGTCTGGGACCACACTTTGGGAGTCCCTATGTAGACTGTCTAGAGAGGTATCGGCAGATGTTTTATGTAAAGGACGGGATGGTACGATTTGAGGCTGTGGAGGGCATACCGTCTCTGTTACCACTACTCACCTCTGCCTTGGTAGCTTGAAAACAGCCATAGGAGATATGTAAATGAATGGGGTGCAGCTCTGTTTCAACAAAACTTTATAGAAACATGCTACTGGCCCCATTTGGCCCATAAGCCAGCGATGGTTTGCAGTCCCTGCTCTAGGGTGAGAATTGGTGAGAGTTGAGGTCGTTCAATTTTAAGATTGGGGCAGAGGAAAAGGAACCAGAGAAAGAGCAACCTGAGTACTGGTGGTATACCCAGGGGAGGGGAGCCACAAAGCCAAGGAATCCGATTTTCAAGAATGAAAGCACGAGTCACTCTCATCTTCTGTTGCGGGGCAATCGCGGATGCAGCAGTGGCTGGCTGCTGAAAAAGGCCCTTAGATTTGGCAGTTAGGATGTGATGCTGACTGCTGAATGGAGTGGTGGAGGGGGGATGCCTGCCAGATGGCAGTGGGCTGAAGTGAGGGAAGAGGTGGAGGCCACATATTGGGAATACTCTTTCAACAAGTGTGGCAGTGGAGGAAAGGAAGGAGTTGGAGCTGAATGAAGCCTAAGAAGAAAGTTGGGTCTGGGAAGGTGTGTGTTTTTTTTGTTGTTTTTTTTTTCTTTTTAGTATGAACATAAGTGGAAAATGAGTACAGTAAAACCTTGGATTGCGGGTAACTTATTCTGCGAGTGTTCTGCAAGATGAACAAACATTTCTAATAAATTTTAACTTGATAGATGAGCAGTATCTTGCAATATGAGTAGTTCGTGATGCTGAATGTCACATGATCACAACTGAGCCCATGGTTCCTCTCTCTCTCTCACTGTGGGATTGTGAGCGATCATCTCCCGTGCTCAGATGCTCAGTCTCAGGCTGCGGTGTTTGACAGAAATCAGTGATTTTTCAGAACGTTGGAAGGTGCCCACAATTGGCACTAGTGTATTTTTTTTTGTCACTTTAAAGCACCTATGGACAGTCCTTTGCTTTTCCATACAAGGGTAAGCTTAGGAATGCTTTGATTCATTCTAGGTGAGACTGCCTGTAGATATAGACCCTTTCCTCTGCTGCCTTATTGCCAGTTACATTAAATACAGTATATGACAAGAGTTTATTAATACTGTGCTGCAGTCAACATCTGTGCAGGCATGTACAATGGTCCCCATGCAGAAATAGAGTCCACTGAGCCAAATAGTAGTGGTTCTGTCAATGATAGTCAAAGTCGTCCTACCCAATAACCCTTTTCTCTCTGGTCTTCCTCGCAGCAGCTACGAAGGTTTTCAAAGGTAACTGCAGGTTAGTTTGTTTATTTTTCTTTATATTTTATATTTTCTTTATTTGTATTATGCTACAGTGTTATAATCTTTTTTATATGAATATTTTTGGGTTGTGGAACGAATCATGAGAAATTTCCCCATAAATAAATAAGAAATAATGGAATCTTATTATTTCTTATGGGGAAATTCGCTTTGATACACAAATGCTTTGGATTACAAGCATGTTTGCAGAATGAATTATGCTCACAAACCAAGGTTTTGCTGTGTATTTAGAGGTAGAGAGGAAAGAGCCAGTAGAAACAGAAGCCTGGGCACCTGCTGTCTTCTAAGAAAATGGTGCCCCAGGAGTTGTGCAGGGTGCATTGAAAAGGGAACAGATGAAAATACAGGAGAGTGGGGAGAATTAATGAAGAAAAGTTCTCAAAAGACACAAGATGGGAAGGGATTAAGCCAGCCTTGCAGGGATTACACCTTGGACTGCAAAAGGGGAAGTTCTTCTAAGACAAGAGAGGGTGAGGATCACTCCATGCAGAGGAAGGAAACTAAGAGCGTTCCCAGAGGACTACTTCTGTTCCTTTGGGGAAGTTGGAAGGCTAGAGTAAAGAGATTGTGGGAAAAGTAGGGATCTTAAGGAAATTAGTGAAGTAGACAATGAGGCAGAGTGTGCCAAATCGAAGTATCAAGTTTGCCAGGTAGCATTGAGGGCTCTACTGGGGTTGAAGCTCATTGATCAGTGCACGTACATCACCCTGTTATACAAAACTCTCCTCTGAAGCTCTCCTCTGGTCAGTGGCAGCCTAGGAGGCTGTAGAAAACAAAATGGATGGAGGGGTTATTCAGAATGGCAGGTTGGCTAAAGATATGGGTCAGAATGACATGGAGTGATAGAATTTTAGATGCTCGTGAATGGGAATATTAAGAAAAACTAGGGGTACAAGGGAATGAAAGTAAGAGTGGCTCCTGTGTCACAGGCTGAAGTCCTGATAGAGATGAAGGACAGGTTTAGAGAGAGATGTGAGGGAGTTGGAGAAGATTGGAAATTATGAGAGATGTTGGGATTTCTTACTGGTTTCAGAGATGGGGCATCTCCAAGGAATGACAGAGACCAGGCTGTGGCTGTGGAGTTAGACTTTGAAGGAGAGTTGAAGGCTGTGTTGTTTGGAATTGAGGTGAGTATGTTGGGTAGTTTAGCAGAGTGACCTCGAAATCATGGAAGGTGAAAGTAGGAGAGGAGAAAGCTCTTGCCACAGCAGAGAGACCTACTCCTCCACCTGCCTTAACCTTTGCTACCTAGTTGAGCCTCGAAACCTTATCTTGTATTTTGATTTTTTAAAAAAATATTTGTAATGTTTATTTTTGAGAGAGAGAGCAAGTGAGGGAGGGGCAGAGAGAGGGGGACAGTGGTTCCGAAGTGGGCTCCACACTGACAACAGAGAGCCCGATGTGGGACTCCGATCCACGAACCATGAGATCATGACCTGAGTCGAAGTTGGATGCTTAACTGACTGAGCCACCCAGGCGCCCCTTCTCTTGTGATTGTTATAAGGCCCCTAATTTTTGCACGATTTTGTCTGCTTTCGCCATTGCTTGGTGTGACCTACCTCTTTCTGTGACTACCGAAGCAATTCGCCACACATTTTCACTCTCTCTTCATTGTTTCTACCTGGCAGAAGCATGAAGAAATAGTTAGACATATAGGGGACCCTTCTGTTGGTAACTTGAACTTCTGTGACTGTCCTTTCCAGATCAGAAAGGAGTCATTTTCCAGTCACCGCTATAGAAGAGAGAGTAAGTCTTCCTGTCTACCAACGGTTACTGGTTATTAGGTGTTGCTGAACATTTGCTATCAACTTCGAGTCCGTTATTATAGCTGACTTCTTTGAAGAAGTCTTTCTGTCCTAAAGTATTTGGACTCTTCTGTCTTTATATTCAAGCTTCTGATTTCAGATTACCTTCTAAAAACAAGATGGATCCCATTCCATGAAAAAAATTCAAGCTCATGTAGATGACAACTTTAATAAATGAAATAAGAATAGCATTCAAATGAACATTTAAGAAGAGTTTACAACAAATGGTTAAAATGGTTTCACCCAAGAGGACCCATGCTTCAAAAGAATTGGATTCTCCCCATTGCTCTGGTCCTTTCTTCTTTTCCTCTCTCTCTTACCATACAACCATTTTCTTTTTACCTACAGGAAAAGGGACTAGGTTTTAAATTTGTCTTTGTCTTTGAAGCTTTCCTTTTTTTACAAGAATGGCTTGATTTATATCTCATATGCTGCTGTATCAGTTGGAAAATCACAGAAAACGAATTGGAAGAGTGTATCATTTTTTTGTATTTGAATCAACACATCTCATGCTAGATTTCATATCTCATGCAGATGGCATTACCCTCCGCATATTTTCCTTCCAGTTTGGAATTGCCAAAGGAGAGATGTAAATATGAAAGGTAATGGATGTTGGAGAAAGATTATTAGAATAGCTGTCAGATGTTATGAATACCCTATCTGTTTTGCTGGAATATATACAAGTTTACCTTTTGACTAAATCTGTGCAGAAAAGTTTACCATGTGCTTGACATCCATCATTATTTTTGAGAGCTAAAACATTAAAAACAAACCTAAACTTAAAGAAGAAAAAGCCCCAAAAACCTCTAGTCAACTTTGTTTTTTAAATTGCCATTGTGGGAACTGATAGATATTGGTAAGAGAGGCACAGCGCATGGGGTAGTACTTGGCAGTCTGATGTAAGATCTCAAACCCTACTGTGTGCAAGGACATTTCCATGTACATTTTGGTAAGGCGTAGAGTTTGGTATTTAAATAACCTGTCATAGATAGTTTCTAAGGGGCAGAATGAATTTCAGTAATATAACTACATTAATGATCCTGAAAAGATACAAGAATCATGGAGTGTTAGGGCTGGAAGAAACTTTAGAGTGAATCTGATTTAAGCCCTTGCTTTACAGATGAGCTGAGGTTCAGAAAGGGCAGATGAATCGCCCAGGATCAACATAGCTAACTAGGGACCTAGCGAGGGGCTAGAATTCAATATTCTAAAATCCGAATTCTGTGCTCCATCACCAAATGGCTACCTGGATTTAAACATATCCGGCGTTTTCAGCATCTAAGGCTGGATTTTAAGGTTGCAGCGGGCATTTTGGAAGACTTGTTTGTGGTTTAAAAGTAAGTTAAAATACTTGCATTTTGCTTGTGAAACATGGAAACATTTTGGCAGCTGCGTCACTTTGGAAACAAACATCACCTCGGGTGAACTTGCAGGGAGTAATTTAGATAAAAATGATGAGCTGAGGGGGGGAATGGGAGGTCGTAACAAGGCAGCCTGTGTGTGTAAGTACAGACACACCACCTGTGACTCAGAAGTGAAAGCGCAGAGGCACATGCAATCTGAAATGTGTCTCTCACTCATCAATCAGTGTTTATCAGAATTGGAGGTCTTAGTAAGTGAACTGAATGCTTTCAATCCAGGCATGTCAGTAATTGCCATCGACCAAGCGTTCTGTCACACCTGCCTGCTTTTCTTTCTTTTTCTCTTTACTTCATTACATATTGATTGACTTCTTGGGTTTTACAAGTTCATAAATCACCTTCTTTTAAGAGGCTTTTTGGCTTTTGTGTGTGTAGACTGAGAGTGCTGGAAAAGATGGATACTCGAATTGCAGTAACAAAGAACTTCATCTTCCCTCCTTCAGATTCATATGCAAGAGTAAAGCATCAAAAGATAGTGTCATTATGATGAAACCGATTTAAAAGCGGTGCAAACACCTTGCAAAAACCTGGGGCACTGGCAGCAGCTCTCCTGTCCTCTTGCCTTGCACGCATGGAAGCCATTGGAGAGGGCTGGAGAGACTTTACAACCAAGAAGAGGTTTTAATATTCATTACATAATGAGAGGCCACCCTTGCTAATAATGGCAGATTATTACCCAATTGCAAATCTATAATCCCGGTACAGAATAGAATAGATTTTCATCTGTTTTGGGGGTTTACATTTTATATTGCCTGCAAAAGAATAATACGTGAGTTGGTACCTATGATCTCTTTTCCTAAAATTTTCTGAATGCATAAATCCTAGGAAATGAAGTTTTGTTATCATCATTTTCATGAAAAAGTTCATTATTTTCTCTGCTTATAAACATTTTAAATTCCTGGTTCCTGGAACATTCCTTACTTGCTGTTTTGGGATACAAACTGATATACGGATCCTATTTTTAGTATCTAAGTGTTTTTGGTTATAATATAAACCAGTTGTAGGGCATTTTAAATTCTTGTTTTATAGATGAATCCTAAAACATTTGTTTTTTTTCCTGTTTACAAAGCAGACTTATATATGAACATTGAAGGGATGGTTTTCTATTTTCGACATCTAAGCATTTTTATTATAATATAAACCAGTTATATGAGACTTTTTTCTGGCAAGACCTATGCAGTTATACAATATTAATGCCCATTGTCCTCTTAAATAACAAGGAAGTCAACTTTGTAGGTTGGTAAGTCTAGTATTAGCAACAAAAAAAATCATATTCCAGGCAGTTTATAACAGTTGATTTAATTTGGAGATATTCAGTCATTCCTTTCTGAATTAATTTAATTTCTGACAGCCAGTTTAATACATCAAAAGGGAAAAAAGAAAGAAAAACTGCATTTGAGGATGTCTGTAATTAATAGAGCTGACTTCTGAAGAATGCCAGACTGTTAAACCCTTACATGTGAGAAGTGGCTTATTCTGAAGGGAGAGTGCTTTGAAAGAACAAAACAATCGAAGCTTGAGGAGAGGGTCTCTGAACCGATTTCCACTTTGGTGATTCAGAGTCATTGCTTCTATGTTCTCTGTGGGGATGAGGCAGGGAGGAGGCCAGGAGAGGCTCTGAGAATAGCTGTCATTTCTTAACAGAGTTTGCAAACAGAATTTATGGGCATAAGTTTGTCTTTTGCACTAGTTTAGTAGAGTGACATTAACTTTCACAATGTTGCTACATAAAGTCAAATCAAACAAAGTGATGTGATAAAGCTAGCCATATTTACTGTGTATCAGTCAATTTCTACAGTACATGTGGTGTTTTCTTGAGACAGTTTTAGTAAACACACAGATCCAGAGAAATTCCATTTTATTAAAAAAAAAAGTTTTTTTATGTTTATTTTTGAGAGAGAGACACACACACAGAGCAGGAGCAGGGAAGGGGCAGAGAAAGAGGGAGACACAGAATCCGAAGTAGGTTCCAGGCTCCGAGCTGTCAGCACAGAGCCCGATGCGGGGCTCAAACTCACAAACCTTGAGATCATGACCTGAATCGAAGTGGGACGCTCAACCGACTGAGCCACCTAGGCACTCCAGAGAAATTCCCTTTAAAGCACAATCTAAACAAACCCAAATGAAATATATTTCAAATACTTAATTTTAGTTTACTTATTTATTGAGAGAGAACATGAACGGGGAAGGGGCAGAGGGAGAGGGAGAGAGAGAATCCTAAGCAGGCTCCACGCTGATGTGGGGCTCGATCCCACAACCCTGGGATCATGACCTGAGATGATATCAAGAGTCAGATGCTCAACCAACTGAGCTACCCAGGTGCCCATTTTTCCAGTACGTTAGTTAGTAGCAGGCAGCATGAGTGTTTACTGAGCGCCACTACTGTGCTAAGTGCTGCATAGATGGTCTCATGTAAGCTTCCTCACCTCTGGCTTCTGAGGTAGGTACAGATGAGCAACCTGAGCCTCAGGGAGGCTAAGTAACTTGTTGATGGTTGCACACACAATTAGTAATAGAACTCAAGTATGTCAGAGACAATAGCTTTCCTTTACCAACTGTGCTGTATGTCATATTACACTAATTGAATTCATCCAGGTATTTTTCTTAATTTCTTCAGGAACATTTAGAATGGTACATTTAGACAAAAAAGCAGGTGCTTAGTTCCTACATCAATGAAAGTTAGTTGATGAAATTATTGAACTAAAATGACCTCGTGGTGATCTGATTGTAGATCTTCCACAACCAGGTATTTTTCCTATCCTAGTTACCTTACCTCTTACTTCTCCAGTAACGTGCTGAAGGAATTCATATTTATAGTAGTATTAATTGAAATCTAACTTAACAAAGATAAGTCTGCTGGATTAAGGCCCACAAGTTATATTTAATAATTGCAAATTACTTTTTTCATTAATTTGTTGAATAAATAAGCAAGGAGTGCCTGTTCTGTGTCAGACTTTTTGAAGAAGCAGGAGATACGTGGGAGACAAAGACAGGCAAGGTCCTGCCCTCATGAAACTTATATTTTTTGCAGGGGAAAGATAGCTAATAAACAAGATCTGATTTGCTTTTATCCATTTTTGAATTCTCGATGACCTAGAAAGACCCTATGAACAAACTTAGGCATCGAAAGTGCTGTTGGTGTACTTGTCCTCACCCATTTTGCTTTAACAAACTTGAAAGTTCCACACAAAGAACTCACTGATCACTTTCAACGATGTGGCTAGGTTATCTGGGGTTTTATATTATTCCATTTTTAACGTTTATCACCTTATGAAATATGAAGGCTCTCAGGGCCTTGACCTGATCAGAAACGTGTAAAGGGATCAGAAGCCACTTGGCTGGAGGAAGCTTCCAGAGAGGCCCCAAGGAGTCCAGAACCACAGATCTGGGGAGAATGAAGTGCCAGAAGGAAGAATGAAGAAAAACATTTATTGACTTTGCCTAAAACCAGTTTTCATGTGCCATCCTTGGGACTGAGAGCTCGATCTACTACGTTGTATATCTGAGTTGGTGTTGGGTAAGTGAAATGGCATCAGATGGGCTGAAATCCTTTAGGCTCAGCTGCCCTTGTGACCATTTCAACCACATTAGCCAACCGTGTTGCCCCAAAGTGACATCATTAAACAGCAGCAGAGTGAGGACTAGAACTTTATGACCATTTTTCAGGAATCCTGTGCTTGTGGATGTCTCTCCTTTGAGGTGACATCAAGGAGAGAACAGTCTACCTCTAAATCATGTCAGCTGAACACCTCGATGAATTTACTTGGCCGCAAGCACTGCATTGGGACCATGTATCATTTTCTTTCCTTCCTGCTGATGTTTCTGGACTCCATCCACTTTAGTCTCTAGCAGTCTCGTGCTGTGAAAGCCGTTTCCTAAGCCATGGCTCCCAAACCTGGCTGTGCCTTAGGACCAGGGGAGTTTTTATACACAGATTTCTGGGTCCTGCTGACTTAGGCCACTCATTTGGCTGAGAAGAAGCAAGTAACTGCTGATAAACCTTCCTCCAGTAGCTATCTGTAGTAATTTTCTCTGAACTCCCCACCAAGAATCTGCCGGGAACACCTCTCTTCACCAGCCCCCTTCCTCCCCTCCTGTCCTGTAGAACTTTAGGTGGGGAGGAGTAAGTTAACAATATTCCATTGTGCTTTTCTCAGGGACTTGACTGTCACCCAGACATCAGCAGTCAAGCCTGAGTATCTCCTCCTCTTTCTGTAATTGTTGCCACACTTTTCTTCTACCACTGCTTTTTTGTCTGGGTCAAGCAGTGGTTTTGCAGGAACCTGGGCTCCTTGTAGACTCTCACCTCTCCCCCATTGCCCAGGGAACAGCCTTGCAGTGTATCTTTTATTCTCTTTAGGCAGTGTGGGGAGGCCCTGAGCAAGACCTTCATAAGTTTGGCCAAGCTTCTCTCTGTAATGCTGAAGCTGGTCCTCCCTGTCCCCTGTTGCTAAGTGATCTTAGTAATGTATACACACTCAGTGGGGAGCACAGTTGGTCCTTCACACAAGTATAGGGCTGTATTCCTTCCTATCCTCTCTCACCCTCTGGACAGCTTCTGCTTCCCTGTCTCCTACTAAAGCACTTCAGATTTGGTCTCTCCTCTTTTTTTCGGTTGGTCTCGTTAGTTGATCTATCTTCTCCTTGGTACATTTAAACATGTCATGCAAAACACTGACTTCATGGTTGACAGCATTGTCCTTCATTCTTATTCATTCTTCCTGCTTATTTCCTTGGTTTCTGCTCTGAGTTTTTCCTCTTTGGAATGGGCCTCATTTGCCAAGGGCACCTAGGACATATTTATTGGCTCTTTGGAAAGGAAACCAACTGGAAAGCTTAAGCATAATTATCAGTACTTGGGATTTATAGAGAGTTATTTCTTCACAGTAACTCATGTTTCTTTTAATGTGAGGTAATTCTGTTCTTAGACACAATTGTAACCATGATTTAGCCATATTTTTTTCCTCCCAGTTCTTGTTTAAGAGGTAAGTCTTAACAATTCCTTTGTGAGGAATTTGTTTACTGCACAGATGTCCAGGTAGTGGTCCAGGCTGACAGCAGATTCACTGAATTATAGAATCTCAAGTTGGAGGAGATTTAGAAAAGATTTCCAGTCTTTACTATCGATGAAGTCTGGACTGAAAAAGATCACATTGCAGATTTCTAGATCGCTCTGAGAGTTAATTCATTTGGGTTTGGATACTTAGACTAATTCAAATCAGGTATTAGTGATTCTCTAACCTTTAAAGCAGTGGCATCTTTTCTTGACATTGAAATCCCCCATGGAAGGTCCAGATTTGAAATAGATAAAAAAATGAAGCTTCTCTGGTTGCAGGGGGAACGGGCTTCGTACCCTGGTGGGCTCTGGGTTAAAGGTTTTTACATTATCTCCTCATCCTTTTATCTGGCATACTGCGCTTCTTTCTGAGAGATAGAAGGTGGGGGAGGCAAAGTAGAAATCCATTGACTCTGCCCTCTCTCTGTCATCTCTTAAAACTATACTGCGTTGTCCACACCCAGGGCCCTATTCTCCACATCCAAATATGGACAATGCAATGAAACAAGATTAAAGAAATGTTAATATCCTGAGAAATCTCACAGAAGGATCCAAGAGCCTGAATTTTATTTTATTTGCCAGACTGTTACTAAGATAAAACATTGTATTAATGCATTTTAGAAAGATTTTAAAGGACAAAGTATAAAAAAAGAAATTTCAAAGAATTAAGTTCCTGTTGGCTGGAAATACTAACCCCTGCCACTAAGCATTTGAGAAAAATAAGGCATTCCTTTATATTAGAAATTTATATATGAAAACTTTTAAATTATTAGGCAAGGAGGAGTCTTAGGTAAACTCCAAGGCAATGTTGGATGCCAGGTTAGAAGATAGCTGTTTAAAATTTGGGGGCCAGGGAAAGCATTTTATGACATGTTACCCTATTAAAATTTTGTAGGAACTTATCTAATTTCTGGACATACAGAGACAGCCAGGGAGAGGTAGAAGGAAGGTTGGCATTTTGAAACTTTATTGGCAGCCATCTTGAATATTAAAAATGCGGGCAGTTGGCTGAACAGTTTCACTGGGCAGGACTTGGGAATCCAAATGTTATAGAAACAAATCCATTGACCACTTTGTGTTTATAATTTTTTTTCAATGTTTATTTATTTTTTATTTTTGAGAGAAAGACAGAGTGCAAGTGGGGGAGTCACTTTGTGTTTATAGATGCCACGGCTAAAGTTAACCCTGGCTAATAGCCCTGTTAGCAACACCAGAGATCTGTGTTTCCTTGCCCTCCAGATCAGGATGGGTCCCTTGCTGTATCCTTTCATAGGTTCCTTCAAGAGGTTGCAGCACTAATCCTGACTTTATTTAACTAATTATTTATATAATTTAAAATTTTAGGATTTCTTTGGTAAACTTTATTTAATTATGTGGATAATTTTTAATTTTGGATTTTTTAAAGTATATTTGTTTATTTTTGAGACAGAGAGAGGGAGGGAGGGGACAGAAAGAGAGACAGAGGGAGAATCCCAAGCAGGCTCTATACTGTCAACACAAAACCTGATGCAGGGCCTGAACCCATGATCCGTGAGATCATGACATGAGCTCAAACCAAGAGTTGGACACTTAACCAACTGAGCCACCCAGGCACCCCGACTTTAGGGTTTTTTAAATAAAAATTTCTCATTAGCTTATAAACATCTTGTGGGCAGATACAATGTCTTCATGACTGAATTCCTACTACCTAGCACAGTCCTTGCCAATTAAAAAGCATATTGAATGAATGAATGAATGAATGCTGAAACAATCAGATTTTTACATTTTCATTAGTGAAGAGGAGCTATTTTGGGCACTTTGGATATTAGGGAGGAAGTTTAGTGGAGTAATTAAGTATATGCTGCTCTGGGTTGAGTGAGGCTCTGCAACTCCCCGAATCTTAGGAGAGTGGGAATTTACTTAACCTTTCTGTGCTTTAATGTACTTTTCTGTAAAGAGGTGATAATAATAGCACCTACCTTTTAGACTTTTATGATTATGGGGCGCCTGGGTGGCTCAGTCAGTTAAGCGTCCGACTTCGACTTCAGCTCAGGTCATGATCTCACAGCTTGTGAGTTCGAGCCCCGCTTCGGACTCCATACTGACAGTTCAGAGCCTGGAGCTTGCTTCAGATTCTGTGTCTACCCGCTGTCTCTGCCCCTCCCCCACTCACACTTGGTCTCAGTCTCTCAAAAATAAATAAACATTAAAATTTTTTTTTAAATAAAGAAGGAATTTTTTTGACTATGAATGAGGGATCTGGCATATAGTGGGTGTTCAACATTTGAGGAGTGGGTTAAGTATGAATGAACCTCCTTTAAAACTAGCTCTTGTCAAACACTGATCTAAAAAAATATAAAAATCTATTATTTTTTTCCTAGATACTGATGTGTGATAATGGATATATTTTTGTTGTTGAGCCTAAATGACACTGAGTATCTTTGGTGGTTTTGTTTTACCTTCTTTCGTCATTCTGCTTTGAAAAGATTTGGCATCTGTTGGTGTAGCAAATAATTCCTTTGTGGAGTAGGGTGTGTTGCTTCAGGAGGAATGTGGGTATCTGGTAGAGACTACTCTAGGACGAGTGTATGTTTAATTCACACTTAGTGTTAAAATGGTCATGGTTTCCCTTAGCTACAGAGGCAATGCCTTAAATATTTGGAATTTATAGTCAGGAAATTTATAAGCGAGCAAGATTATATATGACTCATTTGTAAGCTTTATATAAAGCATTTGGGGTCATAAGATAAAAGATGTCCTCCAAATTTATGGTTGTTAACATTATAAACAAGTGAGGAGATAAATAAAAAAGGAATAGAGAATAAGAAAACTCAGTATAAAATTAAAACAAAACAAAACAAAACAAAACAAAAGTCAAAAAAAACAGCAACCTGGGCATCACTTGGCATGTGTGAATTGAGCCTTTTCTAAATACAAGGTACTGTGGCTCTATTAGGTTTAATAGTAATTTAAGTGCATTTAATACCATTAACATTTACTATGGATTTACTCTGGGCTACAGGATGTTTTGTGCTAACTATTTTGAAAACAAATTTTTAAAGCTTTTTAAAATTTTTAATTGAAAAACTTTTTAAAGTTTATTTATTTTTACATTTTAAAAAAATCTTTATTTATTTTTGAGAGAGAGAGAGAGAAAGAGAGAGACAGAGCATGAACAGGGGAGGGTCAGAGAGAGAGGGAGACACAGAATCTGAAGCAGGCTCCAGGCTGTCAACACAGAGCCTGACACGGGGCTCTAACTCACGGACCGCCAGATCATGACCTGAGCCGAAGTCAGACGCCCAACTGACTCAGCCACCCAGGCGCCCCTTTTTTAAGTTTATTTATTTATTTTGAGAGAGATAGAGAGCACACAAATGAGGGAGGGGCAGAGACAGAGAGACAGAGAGAGAGAGAATCCCAAGAAGGCTCTGCACTAACAGGAATGCAGGAACTGAACTTGGGAACCTTGAGATCATGACCTGAGTCGAAGTCAGATGCTTAAACAACTGAGCCACCCAGGCGCCCCGTGCTAAGTATTTTTTGTATGGGTTGTGTCAAGATCATCAGAGTTCTATGAGGTAGGTATTATGATGCCCGTTTTATGGTTCAGAAACAGGTTTACAGACATCACTTAATTTGTCTGAGATTATAAAGCTAATAAGTTGTGGGGCCAGAATTGGAACCCAGATCTGCCCTGATTCCAGTGCTGTTCTCTTGACTACAGTTAAGCTCTAAATCATACAGTCTCAAACTTTGGGCAATTTGGATTCTTTGTAACACTAGCAGTAGGTTACCTAGGTTGCTGATCAAACCTTGCTCTTTTACCTTACTAATTTGTTGAGAATTTTAGAAGTTGGCAGCCTGCTTTTGAGCATTCTGGTGGTAAAGAGAAATTCCAAATGAAAATCTCAGGCCCTAGCTCAGAAGTTGTGACTTCTGAGAACGACGATACCAAAATTCGTGCGTGTTGAGGCTTGCTGGGGGAGAACAGCTCTGGCAAGGTTCACTCAGAAATGCATACAAACCTGATGTGCTCTTTTCCATTTGTGCCTAGGATTGTTTTACCCCATTGCAAAAAGCAGAGATCCTGGTTTTCATAGCTGTTTGCAATTTCAGCTCAGGTCTTGTTATAAAGTTTACATTTAAAGCTTTACAGTGGTACCAGGTTCAGGCTAAATTTGAAAGTAGCTGTGGAGGAGGCCACTTTAACATTTCCCCAGGGAAGTGGACTGGAAAATTGCTGGAGAGTGAACTGTAGGGAACAGCCTTGAATTGGTCTCTTGGGTTGGTCATAATTACCTAATGGATTTTCCATCTCTCAAAATTTTAGGAAGGAAAAAAATTCCCTTTAAAAAGTAACAACAAGAAAGTGAAACCTACATGCTCATCCATTTCTCCTTAGAACTGTGAACTTCTGCCCTCCTGACTAGCCTTTGAAGAATGAGTGTGTACAGGGATAGACAAGTCAGGAGGGACAGGTGGAAGAGAAATCAGATTGATATGATTGAAAACTCACGATTACGTAGCCCCATTTCCCCCCTCTAAATCATTGTTGAATGCTAAGATTCAGCTCCTTTCAGGCTTGCTTTGGGTGTAGCTGGAACTGTATTTTAATGAACAATATAACCTAATTATGACTGAGCATTTTATTTTTCCATGGTCTCTAAAGGTATCGGTTGAGTGACTTAACTGTTTGCATATCAGGGTTTCCTGGTCAAAGGGGCCTATTATGTAATCAGTTTTCACCCAGAGCACTCCCCTTTCTCTACCCCCATCTCGCTTAGAAATTGTATATGGAACCAGGAACAGTGAAGCCAGCCCCCTCCACCTGTCCCGGCTATGTCCCAATACCTTTTCTATTTTAGTGTGGTTTTTCTTTATTATTATTCAGACTGCCCCAGGATGACAAAGTATCTCCTCCCTCTTCTGCTTCTCTGACTTTCATTATTATCGGCTCGTGTGTGTATGTCTGTGCTTGGTGCCAGGAATAAATATACTCCTATGGAGGAAGCCAGCCTCTGGGATCCCAGATGCATCCATTGGAATGGTGCATGTGAGTGCTTGCTGTGTGCCTGATGTTTTGTTAAGTCTGAGATGGACCCACAGTGAAACAAACACTGACTCGCTGCTTTCCTGATTGGGGGAAGTAAGTGAGTTAGAGAAGAAATGAAAACACCAGATATACTATGGTAAGAGCTGTAAGGGATCAAAATGCTATGAAGTTCAGACAAGGGAGATTTCACCCTGGCTTGAAGGGTCTTGGGTGAGATCATTTCAATTAGCTCCAGTCCTGGTCGTGCCAAGAGATGTCCCAGCTGGGCACCACAGCGTGAGCAGAGGCCCAGGACTGGGGAGCACATAGGTGACTGGCAGGGAGCAGGCATGGTTTCATTCGATTAGACTATTGGTTGCATGGAGGATGGCATGGGGGAGAAAATTGGAGCCAGATTTTGAAGAGTCCTGGATGTCAGAGAGGGAGCCTGGACTTTATTCATTAGACAGTAGAGCTTCACTGAAAAAATGTGAGCATTTTGGCATCATTATGAGAACCATGATCAGTGTAGAGTTATCTGGAGGTAGTGCGGTGTAAACAGTGTATTTGAGGGACATGGGGGTAGAAGGAAACAGACACAGAAGAGGCAGGTGTGTTTTGATGAGGAGTATAAGGAATGGACCTAGATCAGGTGGGATGGAGATGGGGATCAGAGTACCAAGGACATTTGGAGGGAGAGTGAACAGTTGAGCCACTGATGAGGTGTAGGGGAGGAGGATTAGAGTTTGGATGTCAAAGAGAACAATGGTGGTGTTAACAGAATTAGGTGAGAAAAGAGGAATGCAGTTGGGATGTGTGTGTGTGTGTGTGTGTGTGTGTGTGTGTGTGTGTGGTGTTGGGCGATGTTGGGCAGGAAAGAACTGTGGCCGTGTGATCTGACTTTCCCTTAGCTGGTGTCATCTTGGGCAAGCAGTGTCACCCTTCCTAGCATTCTCCTGCATCTTTAATTCATATGACTCACTATTCCAAATAGTATCTGTTTGAGAAAAGTAGAGAATGGAATTGTTCAAGTAGTTCTCAGAAAGTAAGAAAAGGGAAGAACAGGAAATACAGTATGGAAATCTTCTGAACTTTCTGCTGCTGCGTAAGATTTAGACTCTTGACATTTAAAGCGGAAAAATACAATTTAAATGAATGACAGAAGGGTCTGTTAATTAGTGAAGAGGAAGTTTTCCCCTTTGACACTGAAGATGGCAATAATTGGGGGTAGCACCTATACTGGCCATATTTATAATCAAGGCTAATTGTTCAGTGGGTAATAAATAGAAGATGGGTTGAAATTTCTAAAGAGACCACACTGATGGCCATGTAGTGAACATTACAAACTATAAAAAGAGAACTATAGGTCGTGTTCCTGTCTTACCTTTACATATGGTAGATGACACAAGAAGTCTACCTTGCAGTGGTGGGATAGGTGTATTTGGTTCTCAAAACTCGGCACTTCAGGAAGAACCAAAATCTTTCTCTACATCTCATAGCTTGCAAATTATCTTACGGTGTCTACATTACTTGAAATTTTGTTGATTTGAAATGAATTGGAAAGGAACCAGACCTATCATTGAAAACTAATGGACTGAGCCTTCCTAAATGCTGGAGGAGACCGGAATGGCCTGCCCAGTCTTTAAAGGAGAAGGTTTTCAGCGTGCTTTCATCTCTTCTTCCTTAGGCTATTTTTCTTTTTTCTTTTCTTTTTGTTCCTTGGGCTATTTTTCGTGTACGGGATGGAGAGCAGAGGATGTGGTCAGGGTGTTTTTAAGGTGGACTTCAGTTTGCCCTCAAGTTTTTCAAGCATAAGACAGTTTTCCTTAACCAGGGATAGGATCTATTACACCCCGAGCTGCTACTATTTTTGAGTCAGGAAAGTGAAGCTGAAGTTGAAGAGGTTTGTACAGCTGTCATGCAGAATTCTAAGCACTCATTTTATAAAACCTGTCAGTGTCACCCGGTTTCTTGGGCAGATGCAGCCTTGGGCTATGGCCTCTTTTCCTGCTACCCCTCTTCCATCAGTTTTGTTTTGTTTCCTGTTAGGAATGTTTCAGATTTAGCTTAGAAGCCGTGTGTGTGTGTGTGTGTGTGTGTGTGTGTGTGTGTGTGTATTTTAAACATATTCATTTATGTGCTTGGACTTTGACTCCTATTTGTCTTCCAGGAGTCAAATACCAAAAAACAAAACAAAACAAAACAAAAAAGATCCAGGGCTCTGGAAATTTTGTCCTACAGGGAAAAGGAAGAGCAAAAATCCTTATCAGCTTTCGTATTTGGTTATAAAAGTGGTAAGGCATGAAATTGGAACAGATGGCATAAAAATAGCTAGACTTCTCTCCTTTAGTTGAGTTTTGCTGACAATTAAAGAAAAAAATCTTTGTAAACTCCCACTTGCAATGGTTCTTTTAAGGGCCTTTAAGGCCCTGTGGGTAAATGCATCAGTGTAACACGCTCTTATCCAGGTATGTTACAAGAAGAAGGCCATAAACTCCTTCAGGACCCAAGATCTACACTGGAAAGGATTTTTTATGTATCTGTAATAAACAGATGGTAAAGGTAATGTATCACCTGGTCCCTTATCTGTCCCAAATTTGAGACAGTATAGTTCCCATCTTAGGTTGTACCTGAGGGAGTAGAGGCAATAAATGGCCTATCTTTGATGAGTTAAAGTGGACACTAGAATATCCTTTAACAGAAGAGGAGAGAAGATTTGCGAATTGCAGGCTGAGTGTGCCAGCATATAGGACATCAGATAGACAGCAAAATAACTTAAGTAGTGGGTATCCTATTTGCTTTTTGTCTGCACATATTAAGTAGTATGAATAGCTGGGAAAAATTGTTATATCATTATCTGTGGGTAGTGTGGTGATAGTTTATTATAGGGCCGAGTTACTGAAAGAGAAAGAGCTGTATCATTACTCATATTAAAAAATGCTGTGACAGTGTACTACTTCAGATGAGTGTTGTTTCCATAAATCATTTCAAATCCCCATACTCAGGGGATTTTTGAAAAGATAGTATTTTCAGAGACAAAATTACTTCACTTTCATCATGGGAGGAATTTCAGAATGTAAGGAGGAATTCACCCAAGCAAGAAAGCCATTTAATGAGTTCATATCATTAAATAGGAAAGGTAAGGAGGAATATGTCCTGTTTAAAGATGTCTTTTTTTTTTTTAATTTTTTTTTTTTTACGTTTATTTATTTTTGAGAGACAGTGTGAGACAAAGTGAGAGAGGGGGAGAGGCAGAGAGAGGGAGACACAACCTGAAGCAGGCTCTGAGCCGTTAGCACAGAGCCCGACGCAGGGCTCGAACCCACAGACAGTGAGATCATGACCTGAGCCAAAGTCGGACGCTCAACCGACTGAGCCACTCAGGCGCCCCTAAAGATGTCTTAAAGTAACTCTCCCCAACCTGGATCCTCAGACCTCTGAGTAATTGGAATGTGTGACAGACCTGCTTATTTGTAGACTGAAGGCATAAAAACTGGATTCTTCTCTATTTTTTTTTTTTTTTAGTTTATTTTTGAGAGAGAGAGAGAGAGAGAAAGCATGAGTTGAGGAGGGGCAGAGAGAGAGGGAAACACAGAACCCGAAGCAGTCTCCAGGCTCTGAGTTGTCAGCACAGAGCCCAACGTGGGGCTTGAACCCAGGATCTGTAAGATCATGACCTGAGCTGAAGTCAGACACTTAACTGACAGAGCCACCCAGGCACCCCAATATTTTGGCTGTTAAAATGACCTCACACCCACAGGGTTGAGAATTGTTCTCTAAGGTGAGGTATTCTAAGAACAAAGCTTTTGTTCGTTCTCACTCTGTTTGTCTTTTAATTTGGCTGTTTTCTTATTTGTGGAATTTACCTCCAAGAATCTTACGACGTGACATTCCAGTCCAGCTGAGCATAGCACGGCCAAATTACAGCCACTGATTGGACCCAGTTCAGTGCAACATATAACCTAAGAGCCTTGTAACTTCCAAGTGTTTGTGTTATTCCAACCCCTTGGTGGCTTACACATTAATACTTGATTCCTCAGGATATTTCTTTCTAAAAGTGGAAACGCCACAACTAAGAGTTAAGTGCAGTGTACTTTGAATCTCCAAACCATTAGCTCTTTGACCTGCTCATGCTGGCTGGATGCCAAGATATCTTAGCCATTCCTTTTATTAAGGATTCTTCAAATTAATGCCTTCTAATTAATATCCTGTTAAATTTATTTTTTCCTTTCCCCCCTGAATCCCAGGTTTTCTTATTCCTATATTGCTTCTTTTTAATGTATATTGACTTTTTTTTCCTTTGCCTTTTTTAAATTAAAAAAAAAAAAACTTTTTAAATGCCTAAGTCTCTGGAAGGCTAAATGGACTCAGGCATTAATTTGCTTCTGTGTAACCGGAAGAAACTTGGACAAAGGCCACCATGTTAGATTAGCTTTTGCTTACCAGAGGCATCTGAAATGATGGAATAGTGATAAGAACCTTCTGAGAAGGAGCATTTAATTGGAAATTCTACTACTGAACAGATTATAAAATAGGAGACCTCTTTAGCTGCCTTCTATAGGTAATAACTGCTCATGGGTGGTTTTAATAGCCTTCAGAATTCCTTGTCTCTCCTTCTCTTGTATTTTTCTGAAAGTAGGCAGTCTAGAAGTAGTTTCAATGGAAGAACAAGTATACACCCACTTTTACCTGAGTTTAGAGACGTCTCTTCACATATCAAGCTCTTTCTATCAGCTGATGAAACCTTAGCTCAGAATTTGGGGAATCAAGCCCTAAATGGTTATGAGATACTTTTAAGGCATTCTTGGTGTGGCCCTTGTCAGAGCTCAGAAAAGGTCATCAGACCCTTTAATGATACATGGAGAATCTCAGGAAATCAAACAAACCTCTTTTTCCATCTAGTGGAATTTTTGCTTGTCCTAAATGAGTAGGGCAGAGCATGATATGTTTGAAATAATTTAAATGTTAAATAATTTAGTGAAATAATTGAAACAAATTTTATTTTTATAATTATTTGGGAATTTAGTACATAACCCTTCTTGAGAAAATTGTAGATGATTCCACATGGGACTGTGATAAGACCAGGATTAGAAAACATCCCCATAAAAAGGGTTTGGGTGGTGATATCCGTGTCTCTGAAGCTACAATACCTGGCCAAAAGGCAAATTATGTAAATGCTTCTGAAGGAGGACTGCCAGTTCTGTCCCATAAGCAACAGAATCATAGAGGTATAGAGAAGTAGGGACAGTCACTGTGGTCAGAGTAGCTACTAAAATGCAAGTATTCCTCTTTGAGCCCTTCTACGCCCATAGCAATGTCTTTTATCTTCCTCTTCTTTTCCTTCTTTATTCCTCCTTACTTCGTAGCTGGTTGCTATGCCCCACATTGTCTATTGTAATAAATGGAATATTAGTCACATGCACCTGGGAATCCTTGGTGGCCTTGTTCCCAGTATTCCCAGTGCAGTGCTGAGGGGCTGATCATTGGTGTGGTGGATGGAGCACCTCTGTGTTAACTCTGCCAGGTTTCCTGTGCTCCATCTTTCCCAGGTTCTGTCCATCATTTTCTTTTTAATTCATTTAACTTGGTCTTTCTCAGGGTTTTGGGGTCATATAAGAGCCTGGAATTTTATATATCTTTATCTATACACATACATACATAGACACACACACTGTGTGTGTGTGTGTATATATATATATACACACATATATAATTAATTTGTTGAAAAATATTTCATATCACCAATACTGTGGTAGTAGTAACCATATCACTGCATATAAAGCTTTTAAACTGTTTAGCCTTCCTCTAAAATTTCCTTCCTCATGTCTGCACAAGATATGAAGTTTGGATCTGCTAAGTCAAATTCCATTTATTCTAAAATGTTGTGTGATAAGAGTGGTTGGTATTTGAATATAAGTCTATACACATGTTATAATTTTAATTTTTAATTCTAAATGCTTGAAAGTGAACAAATCATGAAACATTTCCCCAGTGTGTCACCTATTAGTATTGATCATTTCCTACTTTGTATTGCTTTTAATCTTCTCTCTCTCTCTCTCTCTCTCTCTCTCTTTTTTTTCATCTTGACTTAACTTTTCTAGTGACATTTCTCAAGCTCCCAAGAGCAGGGGTCTGCGTTTGATATTAGCTTTTAGAATGAAAGGAAGCTGACATATACTGACTGAACAGCCACTGTCTTCTGGGCATTGTGCTAGGAGGCAGTGTTCAGGGAAGTGCTGCAAGGCTGGTATCATTACCTCCATTTTACAGATAGAGAAGCTGACCAGCAGAGTAATTAAGTACCAGAGACACATAGTTGTGTTTGAGCTACTGACCAGTCACTGCCAAGCCCACAGTCTCATTTTACCATTATGAGATTTTACCATTATGCCACTTTATCTTGTGTGTTCTAGGTGTCATTTTGTTGACTTTAGCTAATTTAATTATACAAATGATAAGTAATAGAAACTTAGGTGTCATTTAATTATACAAATGATAAGTAATAGAAACCAGGGTACTTTGACATTTACCCCTGTCTCATGACAAGCCGAGGGACATTATATTAATGCAGATATTTACTTTAGATTTGAATGTGGAACAACTTGAGACTTATATTTTGAGCCTTGTTTTCTTTTTTAAAATTGAAGGGTAATTGACATAGAATATTATGTTAGTTTCAGGTGGGAAACATAGTGGTTTGACATTTACATACGTTATGAAATGACCACTATAATTTTAGTTACTATTTGTCACTATACAAAGTTAGTACAGTGTTATTTGCCCATATTCCCTGTGTTGTGCATTACATCCATGACTTACTCATTTTATAACTGGAAGTTTACACCTCTTGATCCGCTTCACCCTTTCACCTACCCCCCAATACCTCTCTTCTCTGGCAACTACCAGTCTGTTCTCTGTATCTGTGAGTCTGGTTTTGTTTTGCTGGTTTCTTTTGTTTTTTTTAGATTCTACAAAGAAGTGAAATCACATAGTATTTGCATTTCTCTGTCTGATTTATTTTACTTACCCTCAAGGTCCATCCATGGTGTCGCAAATAGCAAGATTTCATTCTTTTTTATGGCTGACCAATATTCCATTGCATATATATGCCGCATCCTTATCCAGTCATCTCTTGATGGATACTTAAGTTATTTCCATGTCTTGGGTATTGTATATAATGCTGCAGTGTATGTAAGGATGCATATGTATCTTTTTGCATTAGTGTTTTGTTTTCTTGGGGAGAAAAAAATATCCATAAGTGGAATTTCTGGATTGTATGTGGTTCTGTTTAAGATTTTGAGGAATCGCCATGCTGTTTCACATAATGCTGCACCACTCACTTTACATTCCCACCGAGAGCGCATGAGAGTTTTCTTTTCTCCATGTTCTCGCCAACAGTTATTTCCAAACCTTGTTTTCTTTTTGTACGTGTTCCAGGAATTCCACATATGAATACAACATGAAATATGGTTATTTATAGCATAAGTAAAATGTGTATTGAAATGGTTAAATTGTAGAAACCAATCTTGGGTTGTTTTAAGGACATTAAAGTGCTTTCTGCCCCTTGCCCTATAGAACAAATTGTACCTTTAGAAGGAGCTTAACCAGTAATTCAGCAGACCCTATCACATACCATACACTTACTGTGGGTGAATCCAGGTTGCTATGACAATGGAAATATTTTTCATTTTCTTTTTTTCAGAATATAAACACATGAAACTTGAATATTGCTTAAGTTTGCAATTTTATATTTATCTTTTCTGACTTCGTGTGACAAAGACAAAGAAGTGAGGAAGACACAAGCCATTCATCTTCAGAGTTATGCAATTGTCTCTCCCTCCCACTCCCAGCTCCTAGTGGAGGTCCTGGCACTAAATGTGGCTGTCACTAGGCTATGCTGACATCTTAAGGGCAGTTATGGAGAGAGATCAGATGTCTTTCCTTACTGTTATTATTCAGAGATTAACGTGTGTTTATTTCAACTTGGATTTGAAACCCCACTCTCCTTGAGTAAAGAGGGTTCAGAGTCAGAGATGTTCCATGACCCTTTTAGATTGTCGGGACTTAATTCTGCGAGTATTATGTGGAGAAGAAAAAGTAGAAGACAGGAGAAACAAAACAATTGCTAAGCCGAGAGTCTAGAAATTACCACCGGCTCCCTGGAGGTTTTGGTCTTGGGATCCCTTCTTGGGGACCCACAATGCTACTGAAGATGACCACTCAGGAGTCAGAGAACTATAGATGGCTCAGCATGTTTTGGGGTGTCCAGGAGCTGAAACCCCACATTTACTTAAAAGATAGAAAACTTAGTGCCGTCTCCTTCACTAGGCTAACAGCAAAAACTGTTGGAGATTTTAAAAAGAAACAACTCTGCCTTGTGCTTTCATGCATCCTCTCCCTCCAGTACACCCTCTCTTCTTTTCCTCCTTCCTTCTCTACCCTCCTGTTTTAACTGAGAGCCAGGCACTGTACTGGGCACCACAGATACAATGGTGAATGGGGTTGGCCTTTTTCTCTGTCTTCATAGGGCCCCAGTCTCATGGGGAAGACATGAGTAAACAGGAGGTTACAACCTGAGACCGAGATTTGTTGGAGAGGGCAAGGGGCGCACCACCTCTGGGGAACACCTATGGTCCTGAGAAGACTTCCCAAGGGATGGCTAAGGTCTTGGGAAAGGACAGGAGGCTCCAGCGTCTCTTCCCTCCTTCTTTCCCCTTTCCCTCCATCAATTCTCCCTGTTTGGGGGCATTAACTTTAGCAGTTGTCCCAGCTGAAATTATGGCTTTAATAACTACTTTTTATTATTAAACATAAGACATGGTTTGTAATATTCTCCTCCAAATCTTTAACTTGGAAGGAGATTTATCTCCGGTTCTAAAAGTCTCTTTTAAGGAAATACTGACTAGTTTTTCATTAAGAGAAAGGGGTAATAAATAAGGTACATTTCTTTTCAAAATTTATCAAAGTAGCTCCCTGAGCAATTCATGCTGTTTATTTCATTCTCTAGTTTGGGAATCTGGCCTCATAATGAAAAATTATGTCCAAATATCCTTGAAACTGTATTTTCTCTTTAGTATGGGCAGCAGCTAAAGAAGTGTCTTCAGAACCAAAATGCTATTTATTCCCTGTTTGACACGTACAAATCCTCCTTGTTAAAATGTCATTAGGGAGGCATATGGAGCTGTATGGTCTTGGTTGATAGGTACTTTTCAGCTTTTATCACTGTCTCTGTCAGAAAATTAAGTGCAATCGAGGGTGCTTTCATTTCTTTTTAACTCTAGTGGGTATATTTTGTATTAGGGAATATAGTACAACTTTTTGCCGTGGAGAAATGCATGTCCCTTTCCACTCCAACAACTTCAGCTCTCTGGTGGTTGTGGCTGAAAAAGCCTCTTTTGCCCGTCCTCTGGTTGAAAGCAAGAATTGTCTCAAAGACTCACCTCATTTCTGTTGTACAGAGATACTGTATCTTCTATTAGTCGGGTGGTTATTTCCAAGAAGGTTTATGGAAACCCCATTTGAAAATTTGGGGATGCTTTTTGGGTGCCTCTTCCTGATTTCACCCTGATGATTTTCATTCTCTGTGATTCATGCTCATAATTCTCTGTTAATGCTGGCACCCACAGAGCTGTATGCCAATGGCAAATGGCCCATCAGCACGGTCTGTGTGCCGCCCTATGCTGATATAAAGCTGCTGGGAGGACCTTGGACCTTGCCAGTGCCCCAATCTGGTGTGGAAGGGCATGGAAAGGCTGCCTGCCTGACAATGCCATACCTGTCACCCGCCACTGCTCCCTGAATTCCCACCGTGCTGATTCTTTATACGACTCATTTATTGAAAACATCTACTGGAGAGGAGATCTACTTGGCACCTGTGAGTTTATCATAATATTTGTTACTCAAGAAGGAAGAACTGGGACAGAAAACAAATCCTATTTTATTTATTTATTTTTTGTATGTGCCTACACTTCTCAAAGATGAAAATGGTGTAGAGGTTGCTCATTGTAGGGACATTCCTTCAGGTGTGTAAAAAATTTCTAATCACATACCAGAAATCTAAATAGTTAATTAGTTCTAATGAGTTAACCTTAAGTATAAAAAAGAAATGGTAGGTTTCTTTGGACTGGGGACCGGGGAGAGAACACAGAGCTGGAGGTCTCCTTAGCAGCTCAGAACGTGCACAGAGTTTGGGGAGGGTCCTTGGGCTGAGAGTGGCAGCTTGGGAGCCATCATCACTTTGAGGAATGAACAGCCAAAGGGTTTGAATGTAGGGAAGAAAGCAGTGATGGTGATGGGGAGGGAAATGATCCCAAAGAAATAGATGTACCAGTTAGCCCTCTCACTTCCTGCCCGTTTCTTATATCTTCTGATTAAGTGGCTAAAACATAGTTTTACCTAGAACTATATTAAAAGAAAGTAAAAAAGTCATGTACAATTCTGACACTTCTCAACAGAAGCCATTGGTTATCATTACTTATTTGGAGATATTCCTTTTTTAGGCTAGCATCCTGAAATTCTTAAGGAATCTGAGTCTGTGAAAATCCTTTTTGGGACTGCACAAGTGTATGTGCCTTGCAGAATGACACATATGGGCATTTCTTTGTTAGGCTGTGGGGAGCTGGGTCTTCAGATGTTGTGCAGTTGCTTAGATGACTGAAAATTGTGGTCCTTCCCCCTTCCGTGTACATTACCACCGGTATAGGCTTTTAGAGTATAAAGAGAATTTAGTTGTCTGCCCTAAATCCCTCATTTCAAAAAAAAAAAAAAAAAGAATCAGTTCAGAGAAAGAAAGGGACCAGGAAGAAACCCTGGTAATAAGCTCTGTTCAGGTCATTAATTTACTTAATCCTAGCCCTGAGGGATACCTGGTATCCCCATTTCACATGTGGGGACACATATTCACAGAGTTAAGGAGCTTGCCTGGGGAGATGTGGAACTAGGCAGAGCAGTGTTTAAGTTTAGATCTTCCTTGGGGTGCCTGGGTGGTTCAGTCAGTTAAGCAGCCAACTGTGGCTCAGGTCATGATCTCATGGTTCCTGGGTTCGAGCCCTGTGTCAAGCTCTGTGCTGACAGCTCGGAGTCTGGAGCCTGCTTCAGATTCTGTGTCTCCCTCTCTCTCTGCCCCTCCCCCACATGCACTGTTTCTTTCTCAAAAACAAATAAACATTAAAAAAAAATTCAATTTAGATCTGCCTAGTGCTAATGTTCCTGCTCTTTCCACTACCAAAATTAAGGCCATTCTGCTAATTAGTGATCAAGAGAACGGACTGGAACCCAGGCATCTTAACCCCCTAAGCAGTGATCTTTTCAATACTTTGTAATACTTACTTGTAATACTTGGAAGAGTTTGAACATACATGCCAATTGTCAAAGAGATTCGTATGGAATTCCTTTTCTTAATTTTATAAAAAACAAAAAATAATTTCCTTGAGACTGTTAATTCCACAATTCCCTCTCCTCTTTTTAAAAAAGTTTGGTTCTTTGCATAGAAGCTAATTGAACTTTCAGACGCATCAGGAACTCAATTTTAATCTCTGGTCACTCTTCAGTGTATATTTCTTTTCCGTTCAGATGGTAAGTATGCAATTGCGGTTACCCTGATTAATGTTTTACATATTTCCCCAGGCATTCATAGAGAATTGACTAAAATATAAGTTACCCTTGGCTTCAGAAACTTCTGGCATTTAGAAGCATGCACAAACTATACCCCTTGGTGTACAGTGTTCCAACTTACAATTTTCTTCCTTTTAAGGAAGAGTTGGGGGGCGGAGAAAGAGAAGACATTTTCAGGGGAGATTTTGGTTACAATAAAGAGAGACTGTGGTTTAAAACCATTACTTTTTTTCCACCTCAGCCTTTTACTCTCTGTGGGAAAAATAAAAACTGGTTGTGTTCAGGTGTTTTTAACATGACGAGCTGGAAGGGGAAGCAGAATCAGCTCTTTTCTCCTCTTCATCTCACAGCAAAAATATCACCATATCTTAAATTGCCTTGGGTCAGAACACTGTTTGTTGAATTATTCAGCAGTTGGAACTGGTAGAATTAGAAGATTCATTAGACTGAAGGTCAGAAGTTAAGTTAAAAACATTTCCTTATCGTTATGATATGACTCGCAATGTTGACAGATTCCAGAAGGGCCGCGGGAGCTGAGAGATGTGTGGTCTTAATGAGCAGGAAATACTCTCTTGCCTGGCCAGTTAGCCCCCATCCATGAGAAGGTGCCCTGAATTCAAATCATTTCAGTCTGTGTTCGGATCTGCAGTCAAGTGTGTGCTGGGTGAGATTCCTCCTCGTTCTTTTCATGGAACATTAGTTAAGAGTGAAAATATCCCATTGATTTATTTTCATTTTCTTGATTTTATCCACATCCCATGAAAACATGAATCTGGGTCATATAATTTGGACAAACAGAGCTTGTTGCTGTTCAGTTAATCTTCAGGTTATTTTTCAGAAGAGCCTATGGCTTGAAGTCATCAGATGGGAATTAGATTGAGTGGGATTTATCCTTAGAAGTGACGGCAGGGTCGCCTGGGTGGTTCAGTTGGTTAAGTGTCTGACTCTTGATTTCGACTCAGGTCACGATCACACAGTTTGTGGGATTGAGCCATGTGTCAGGCTCTGTGCTCATAGCACAGAGCCTGCTTGAGATTCTCTCTTTCCCTCTCTCTCTGCCCTTCTTGTGTGCTCTCTATCTCTCTCTCAAAATAAATAAACTTAAAAAAAAAAAAGTTCTGGCAAAAGAAAGGATATCAGTTCTGTGCACGTGCAGAGTACCAGGAGCTCTTGGGTAATGAAATATTTACCTACCTTCTTCCTCATTCATGTGTATGTAGTCGGTACTTAGTGTTGAGTATCCTCATATGGGCAATGGAGAAGATGATTTTCAGAAAAGAACACATGCACTCTGCTCTCTTGACTTGTCTATCCATGGTACCCCACTTTCCCTTCCCATTTGGCAGCCCACCAGGGAGGTTGGGCTTTGGGGGGCATTCTACCCCACAGCCTCTAGTGCCACCCGAGTATTCACTTCTTGCGGTTTGTTGACATCACTTCTTTTTAACATGTTAAATTATTAGTTTGAACGCTTCAGAAATAATTGATGGTGAAGCCATCTGAGGAACAAGATGTTCACTTACCACTTTGGCTGTGGCCACTTTTTTCTCCATTAAGACTCTTTTTCCACAGGTGATTGATGACATCTTGTTGATTCTAAGCTGCCAGAGGGGGTGAGATTTCTCGGCAGCATTTGGTATAGATGACCGCTTCCTTCATCTTAAAACACTTTGATTTCCGGTCTTCACTTACTTTATCCTCCCCTGGTTTTTCTCCCACCTTACTGGCCATTCTGAGAAGGCCTTTATTGAGTTCTTTTTTGACCCTCCTCCCCATCTGTAAATATTGAGAGTATCTCAGGACTTGAACTTGGATCTTGTTCTCTTTTTATCTACATTCTTTTTCTTTACCCTTAGTGACATCATTTATTCCACTGGTTTTAATACCATCTATAGGTTAATTACTCTTAAGTTTATATATCAAATTGACCTCCCATTTGGATGTCTAAGGGGTATCATCTACATACATGTCTACAGAGAACTAATGTTCTCTCCGTCACCGTCCTGAAACCTGCTTTCACCCGTCTTTCCAATCTCCATAAATGGTACCGCTATCCATGCAGTTGTTCAGGCTAAAACCCTAGGAGTCATCCTTCGTTTCTCTCATTTCCTTATTTCCCATATCTAACCCATTAGCAAGTCCTGTAAGTTTTACTTTCAAAATATATCCCAAACCTAACCACTTCTCACTGTCTCTGTTGTAACAACCCTTGTTCAAGCCATCTGTATCTCTCTCCTAGACTATTGCAGTGGCTCCAGTCCAGATGTGCACCACCTGCCTCCAGTCTTGCACTTTTGTAGCCCATCTTCCACCCCGAGCCAGAATGCCTATCAGGCCACATCACTATCTTGCTTAAAGCGTTTCGGTGGCTTCCTGTTGCTATCAGCCTAAGATTTAAATTGTTACCATAGCCATGAGGTCTCACATGACCCGGTTCCTGTGTGTCTCTCTGATTTCATTTCTCTCCACTGTCCTACTGGTTATTGTGACACACTGGTCTTCTCTCTGTACCTTAAACCTCTGGAATGGCCTGCCCCCTGACCTTTGGCTCTGTTGCTTCTGCTTCCTTTTCCTTAGCATGATCCTATTCCATTTTCTTCATATACATTTCAGTACTTTAAGTGATCAAGTTTATGCACTCTACCTTCAGTCTTCCATCACAAGAACTTCCTGTCCTTGGGGGCAGGGAATCTGTCTGTTGGATTCACTGCTGTACTCTTAGTGTCTGCAACAGTGCCTGGAAAATAGTTGCTGCTCAATAAACAGTGGCTGACTATATTTGCCTCTGTAAATTCTGGAACTCTTTTGACTTATCCTTTAAAGAGAGAGGTAACGATTCCTTTGATATGCTGGACTAAGTGAATTGGATTTGCCCCATTCATCTGAATAAACTATCTTGCCAGATCCCATTAATCTTTTCAATGTGAGTTGGCTCTTTCTGTCTTCCTCTAGGTACCCATTTTGGAAGTAGATTTACTTTGATGTTGCAAAACTCTTGTCCCATTTTTAACCCTTGAGTGACAACTCTTGGAAGAAGTGTATACTGATTCCTTGCACTTCTTTCTTGGCTTGGGAGTGGTTTGTCATGAGGCTGTGTTTTTTTGTTTGTTTTTGTTTTTGTTTTTGTTTTTTCTTTTTTCACTATATGGCTGTATGAGAATTAAGAACAGCTCTCCCAAGCAATAATTGGTCTCCACCTTACTTCTGCAGGGTTACAGAAGGAAAAATCCGTGGCTTATTCATCAAAGAGAGCCCTCTTTTGATGTTTTTCTAAATTCCTGCCCGTGTCAGATGTGTAGGTAATGATGGGAAGGAATAGCGAAGCCACTGAAACGGCATTAGAGGAGAAATTGGTGGGGCGATTAGTGTTGTACATTGTGCCCTGCGAAGTTTATGCTCCCATAGAAATGAGAGTCTCACCTGGTTGCAGATCACCAGGCAGTGTAGAAATCAAGTAGGTAAGTCTGTGCCAACTTTCTGGTTAAGGATTCTCTGTTCCAGCATAAACTTCGCATTCCCATGGCATGATTAAACTACTTTCCAAGTCCCTAATACGTGTGTGACATTTTGTGAGTTATTGAGTAGTGGTGGAAACAGTGACTGGAAAGATGAATGAGATGTGGATCATGTGCTCAGGGAGCTCTTAATAAATATGAAGATAGCTAGCATACAAATCAGAATACAGTTTGGGCCAGAAGAAGAAGAAAGAAATGCAGTGGCCACAGTGCAGCGGGTTTTTAAGGTGTGTGTGTGTGTGTGTGTGTGATCACATGTAGGTTGGAGGGGGATGGGAGAGAATGAAGAAGGAGAGCTGCATGGAAGACGGGTTATTAGAAAAGCACATGTCATATAGGGTTGGATAAACCAGGGAAAATGTGCTCCAGATGACTGAAATGTTAAAGGAAGGGTAATCCCCAGGCCTCCTTCATTTCTGTTCTTGTCCATGACCTTGGACAACCTTGTTAAGGAAAGGATCGCCAAGGAAGCCTGCTTAGACCTTTTGTAGAAGTAAGGTCTGTTGAGCCGAATGAGATATTCATCTGCAAACCTGCTGTCCGACTGCCAGATGGAGATCTGACCCTGTATCTTGTCCAGTGTTGTGTTTATCCCAGGGAAACTGGAGGAAGCCCACCCCGTGGGACCTGGGGGGCTGGTTTCCTGTACATCAGATTTTCACATCTCACTTTCTATCAACATGCCATCGCTTGGATCCCCCTGTACCACAATTATCTCGTACCTATTTTTTAATGTTAATTTATTTTTGAGAGAGAGAGACAGAGAGAGGGAGGGGGAAGAGAGAGGGAGACAGGATCCAAAGTGGGCTCTGGGCTGATAGCAGAGAACCCGATGTGGGGCCTGAACTCACAAATTGTGAGCTCATCACCTGAGCTGAAGTCACACGCTCACCTGAGTGAGCCATCTAGGTGCCCCATCATACATATTTTTTAAATTGATCCTCTGTTTTACTTAAACAAATCAATTCCCATCCCAAACAGTAGTATCTGTGAAATCACAAGTCTGATGTCTAGTGTTATGTTTTCCCAAATTATATACTACCTCTATTTACCTCATGTATTTTATGCTGTTACATTATACTAACGTGTTGTGTTTGTTTATAGAGAACTTGTGTCTTCTGCCTTTTGAAACCATTTCAGTTTTTGGGGAAAAATAAAATTACTTCTTCAACATCTTTGTAGCAATCCTATTAAGACCTTCTCCTTCATCTCCCTCCCAGCTCATCCCCCGCCCCAGCTTCCAGATTCTGTAACATTCTGAGCCTGCAGGGATTGTAGAGGACATAATAAAAAAAGATCTTGGGTATTTTAGGATTTGAAGTGCAATGAAAGGAAATTACCGACACACTGAATCGCCATTTAATGGGAGATGGTGATATCGATCTGGTAATGTTTCTTGCGGTCGTAGTTGTAATAACTGTATAATATCGTACACTTTATCAAAATAATTTAAAAGCCGGCAAATGAAGTTGTTATGGAGCCTCTGTGTAAAATGAAATGCAAGTCAGAGGGTCTAGAAGTTGGTGCAGGAGGAAGAACAGAAAGGCCTAGAGGACAAAATTAGGAGAAGACTAAAGCTCTGTAGCCAGATTATATTTCTGAGGATTCAGTAAATGCTTACATGGGGCTTGGAGTCAAGGACCCTGTTATTCTACAGAGGGCAAAAAACAATGCCTTCATCCCCTCATTTGTTTTAACCATTATTATTCTTTTGAGCTGACGGAAGTTAGCACACAAAGTTGCTTGATTTGTAGGATATGATTATGTTTATTAGAACATTTCTGGTATAATAAACTGACTTTATGAGGGGTCTGCTATCAGCAGGTTGCAAGTTAGTGCGTAGCTCGACACATTGGTTTTTATAGCCCATAATGAAATGTCTACTGTTATCAAAATTTTAATGAAAATTATGATGGTATTTCTCAGCTTCCTTATTAAAAAATCAGGTCTCGGTATTTCTAAAACTTTCATTATTACTTTAATCAGTTTGTACTCCCATTATCTTTCTTGGGCACTAAAATTCTTGAAATTTCAAATCTCTTTTAATATCCTTTCTTCACATGCATAATCTAGATCATGATTATAGATAGAGAAATGGTTGGGCATAATTAAAATTTGTCTTTCTTTTTTTGGAAAATTAGCATAAGTTGGAGAAAACACTCTCCCTGTGTTCCTTTACTCGCACATGACTGCCCTGCCACCCTTCACTTTGTTTCTGACACCAGATGTGTGGGTTTTCTGCACACCAAGCAATTCTGACACCAGTTGGGTGGCCTCCAATTCAATTCCTGTAGGTTAAGGGCTCAGTCCCACAAGACAGCCCCCGCTTGCCAATTACAAGTCTCGGATTGTCACCTGTCACCTTGGGTTCAATAATTTGTTAGAATGACTCAAAGAACACAGGGAAATATTTACTTATGTTTGTTTACGGGTTTATTCTATCATAAAGGATACAGATGAACATCCAGATGGGAGAGATGCATGGGCAGGTATGTGGGAAGGGATGTGGAGCTTCCTTGCCCTCTCTGGGTATGCCACCTTCTCAGCACCTCCACATGTTCACCAAGCTGGGGGCTCTCTGCACCCCATACTTGCGGGGGGGGTGGTTTATGGAGGCTTAATAACGTAATCAGTTATTAACTCAGTTTCTAATCCTTCTCTCCTTCCTTGAGTGTGGGAAAGGGGGTTGTGAATTGCAAGCTTCTAATCACGGCTTGGTTATTCTGGTGACCAGCCAGAAGCTATCCAGGAACCCACCAAGATTTGCCTCATTAGAACAAAAAACACCCCATCATCTAGGAAATTATAAGGGATTTAGGGATTCTGTGTCAGGAACTGGGGCCAAAGACCAGATATTAGAACAAAAGATATTCTTAGTGCTCTTATCACTTAGGAAAATTACAAGGGTTTTAGGGGCTCTGTGCTAGGGACCAGCGACAGAGACCAATATATATATTTTCTATTGTTTCACAAAGCAGCTACTCTTGTTATTACTGTAACAATACTGCACAATCTTGATTTGGGACACCTAAGTGGCTCAGTCTGTTGAGCTCCCAACTCCTGATTTCAGCTCAGGTCATAATCCCAGGGTTGTGGGATTGAGCCCAGTGTCAGGCTCCACGCTCAGTGTAGAGCCTGCCTAAGATTCTCTCTCTCTCCCTCTGTCCCTCTCCCTGGCTCACGCTCTCTCTCTCTCTCTCTCTCTCTCTCTCTCAAAGCAAAGCAAAACAAAACAAAACAAAAAACCCTTGACAAAACCCTTGATTTGGTTTCCAATTAAAATTTTCTGATAACTTGGAGGTTCACTAATGTTTGATTTTGAATTATTGATACAAAGGGGGGGGGGGGATTTGTCAGAATTGCTTGGTGTGCAGAAAACCCACTTCAAGTTTGTCCACTTCAGGTTTGCTTTCAAATCTTAGCTTTTGTGAATGTGATACATTTGTTACAAAGTATTCTTAAATAATTAAGCTATCGAGGATTTATTCTTCTAGAAAACATTTTGGCCAAAAGTGGACATACATTTTTAAATTTTAAAAAACATTTTACACTTAGTGGAAAGCTTTATGTTATTTCATTAGATCTCTGTGCTTTTTTTCCCCCCAGTTTAGGGACAGAGCTATGTAGTATATTGATCTTAATATTACCTTACCAGTCTAATTTTACTCATGTTTTTAAACCCAGAGGAAAACAGAATGCTGAGTTCTTGACCTTTCCTGTGACTCTGTCAGTACCCACATTTTTCTAGCCTTTCTTATACATTTATTTTGCTGTGCTATTTGCTTTTATGAATGTTTAATAGAGCTTTTCACAGCTGTTGGAAGCCCTTACCTCGATATGAAAGAACAGCGACTTTGTAATTGGGATTGTTAGGAGACATTTTTCCAACAGGGGCCCATTTGCACACGAACGTGATGGTTACTTGCATATTTTAGTGTGTATGTCAGGTATTTAATGCAATATACATAAAGACAGCAACAATAACAGGAAATTGTGCTGCAGTATGGGCCATGATTTCTTTAAAAAAAAATTTATTTTGAGACACAGAGAGAAAACGAGCAGGGGAGGGGCAGAGAGGGAATCCATCCTAAGCAGGCTCCACACCATTAGTGCAGAGCCCGACGCGAGGCTCAGTCCCACAAACTGTGAGATCATGACCTGAGCTGAAATCAAGATTCAGACACTTAACTGACCGAGCCACACAGGCGCCCCAGATGGGCCATGATTTCTAAGCCCTTGCTGCTCCAGTCTTCCTTCCGGGCGCCACCCTGCAAACAAGAGCCTCTCCACTCGCCATCTGTCCATGCGGCGTGCTGTAATCCAGTACCAGACCCTCTTTCCTTGTCTCATACTGCACTGGGGCCATCACCCTCCCCAAGATTTACCTTCTTTCTTTCTCCCTAGCAATCCTTCCAAGTAACTTTTCAGTTTCAGCTACTTTCGATATTTAACTTTCTCACCATATCAAATTCAAACTTTTGTGTATGGATTTCAAATGATGCCATAATGCTCAATCTCCTTTTCAACCTTTTTTTTTTTTTTTTTTTTTCTAAATACCTACAAGCCTCCCTGTTCATCTCTGGTTCCACTGATTGGCAAACACGCTATGCTTCTTCTTTCCATGCCATTTAGTTATGACTCCCTTTCCCCAGCTTTTCCAGAGTGTGTTTCTTTATTGTTCTTCATTTCATCAAAACCTGTGTATTTTCCAAAGTCTGACTTGATTCCTCTCTTCATCATGTATCCTAAATCACTGCTTTTCCTCACTTTGGAAGACAGCATGTCTGTGCCACCAATTTAACATTTATCTACTAATTGATTACTTTTCAGGAGTACACATGCTGTGTAAAATAACTAATACCTCTGAATGTTCATTTTGATGATAATGATTCTTAAAATTGAGACTTAAGTACGTTTATGCTTATGAATCATAGCCTTTTATAAAGTTTCCTAATTCCACTTTTCCAGTAACCTTCCTAACTTGTAAAATGAAGGAGTTGGATTGGGTGCCTCATCTTTAGAATATTTTCATAATTAAAATTTGAACCAAAACGGGGCACCTGGGTGGCTCAGTCGGTTGGGCCTCCAACTTCGGCTCAGGTCATGATCTCATGTCTCATGTGTTCAAGCCCTGCATCAGGCTCTGTGCTGACAGCTCAGAGCCTGGAGTCTGCTTTGAATTCTGTGCCTCCCTCTCTCTCTCTGCCTCTCCTGCTTGCACTTTGCCTCTCTCTCTCTCAAAAATAAATAAACATTAAAATATAAAAAAATGAATCAAATTTAAGAGTGCATTGTTTGTCATATGTTTATGATATCATATGTATAATAATACCTATAAAATAGCAGTATTTTCAAAAAGAACCCATATGTCATTAAATCAAGTTTTAAATGCTAAAAGAAGGCTACTTTGCTGTCATACTTCTTCTGCTAAATTGTAGTTCTCCGTGCTCAAATCTGCAGGGGCAGTAGTCCTGAGCAAAAATGTTTTCTTTAGCGCAATCTGTTCAACAAAACAATATCTGAAACACTAATCATTTTTATTTCTATTAACATTCTCATAGTCTGCCAATACATTTTTATCAAAGTAGTCACAAAATTGTAATGCCATAGAAAGAGCTGAAAGTGACTTTGAATATCAGTTTTAACCAGAATTTTGACATATTCAAGACCCTAAGTAAGCATTTTGCTTTGGTCTGTGTGGTATAGCAGATTATTGCTGAAAATATTCACTCCCTTCCCTCATCTCCACAGTAGTGTATTTTCTCATTTTGGGATCTTGGAATTGGCCATTTGACTTGCTTTGACCTCAAGGTTGGTGAAGTTGGCTACCTGTCCTTGAGGACTGGTATGGTCATGTGACTCCCTTTGACCAGTGGGACATTAGCATTCATGACACAAGAAAGGGCTTGTGGGGCGCCTGGGTGGCGCAGTCGGTTAAGCGTCCGACTTCAGCCAGGTCACGATCTCGCGGTCCGTGAGTTCGAGCCCCGCGTCAGGCTCTGGGCTGATGGCTCGGAGCCTGGAGCCTGTTTCCGATTCTGTGTCTCCCTCTCTCTCTGCCCCTCCCCCGTTCATGCTCTGTCTCTCTCTGTCCCAAAAAAAAAAAAAAAAAAATGTTGAAAGGGCTTGGATGCTGTCTTATGCTTTGCCATGGCCATGAGCAGAACTTCCCCTTGGATAGCTAATTCCTCTTGGTGCTTGGGTGCCTGAATATGTATGCGTAGAGCAGACACAGCCCAATCTACAATGAGGAATCAAGCTTAGTTGACCCACAGCTTAAACCAGAGGTGCTCACCTGCGTCGATCAGAGCTGACTTGGGGACTCATGAGCACGAGAATAAGATGCTTATTAAATGTCACTGGATTTGGGTGGTTTGTTATGTAGCATTATTGCAGCCATAATTAATATAGTCTCATAGGACAACCATATTTGTTATTAAATAATTTCTATTTGTGACAGAAACTTTGTTAACTAACCCACTGAAATTCCTTTCTGGGTTCATAGACACTCCCTTCCCAATATGAAATATTCAGACTGGTGCCCGTGACTCACTGATTGCCTGCAGCTGGTAGCTTACTCTTTGGTGTGCCCACCAGCTGTTAGGTGCTTGTAAGAATAGGTTTTAATTGTGCTCAAACTGGCTGATACCATTTGGACTTAAATGTTTTAATTAAATATAATGTAAATTAGTGTACTGCATCTTCATAAAGATAGTTGTTTCTGGGAAACTAAGTGAAATGCTGGGAAAAAGATAGTTTCCAAAATATTTCTGTCAAATTAGACAGGTGAGATAACTGTATGAGAAGGGAAAAGACTGTAACATTTAGAAGTTGCTGTATAAGTTCAATTTACATTAAAGAATGGCTATGGGGTGTCTGGGTGGCTGAGTTGTCTGAACATCTGACTTTTGATTTCAGCTCGGATTATGATCTCACGATTGGTAAGATTGAGCCCCATGTTGGGCTTTGTGCCTGCTTCGGATTCTGTCTCCCTCTCTCTCTGCTCCTCCCCAACTCTCTCTCTCAAAATAAATAAAGAAGCTTAATAAAAAGAAAAAAAGAGAAAAAAAAGAATGCCTAACTGGGAATCATAAGGAATGACCTATGTGTGTCATTTAACAGCTGAAACAGGTCTTGGTTCTTGTCAAATGATTGGTGAATAGAGATATTTATGTATTTTATGTTAGAATTGTATGTTAAAGACATTATTTTTTACTTTAATCACCTTTTTGGATTAATTGACCAACTATTGGATTAGAGAGCACCTTTGGGATATTCCCTTAGAGTTTCTTCCATGTGAAAAAATGTTGGTACATTCATGAAATGTTTTGACTATATTCCTCATGTTTGTGCTTCACTGTTGTCCTGGTAGGTCTTACAGGTCAACATATATTAGGATGTTCTGCACATTTAGAATTTGCTGATTCTCTTTGGATTTCTCATATTCAGTATTAAGGGTCATATTTTTTTGATTGTCAAATCTAGCAATGCTCATATCATCTGACTAATGGAAACTGTTAGGGGTGGACAACTTTATAAATATATTCTCTGTATATTCTTCATGAAGTACATAGTATGTGTATGAATGTATACATGGTATATATATATGTTATGTAATATATATGTATATATGTTAACATATATACACTTAAACACATACTATGTACTTCATAAATTTCATTTGTCTATTTATATATACATATGCACATTTTCCCTATATAAGCAAATTATAAGCAATGGTGAAAATAAATGGAAGAATAAAAACAAAATGTGACTCAACTCTTTAGTTTTGAATCCTGCTTGCACAGAGTTAATTTGTAACATGCAATGATTCATGTTAGGTCCATCCACCCCTTCTCCCTCCACCCCCACACCTCACCACAAGTGCCAATTAGAAAAGAGGGGCGCCTGGGTGGCTCAGTTGGTTAAGCGGCCGACTTCGGCTCAGGTCATGATCTCGTGGTCTGTGAGTTCGAGCCCCGCGTCGGGCTCTGTGCTGACAGCTCAGAGCCTGGAGCCTGTTTCAGATTCTGTGTCTCCCTCTCCCTGACCCTCCCCTGTTCATGCTCTGTTTCTCCCTGTCTCAAAAATAAATAAAACGTTAAAAAAAATTAAAAAAAAAAAAAAAAGAAAAGATGGAGAGAGTTGCCTGGGTAGCTCAGTCTGTTGAGTGTCTGACTCTTGATTTTGGCTCAGGTCATGATCTTATGGTTCATGAGATCGAGCCCCTCGTCAAGCTCATGCTGACAGCACGGAGACTGCTTGGGATTATTTCTCTCCTTCTCTCTCTGCCCCTCTCCCCCGCAAAAAGATATGGAGATAGAATGAGGGACTTTTTCTGGAGAACAGCCCATCTCAAAAGATAGTCTATCTCAAATATGATAAATATCATGTTTGTTGATTCAGTGTTCCCTTTTTACTCCTGTGTATTCACACTGTGGATGGCTTCCTGTCCTCTGGTGGGTACTATTGGATGCTAAGAACAACAGGAATGCTTGGAGAAGAGGTCTGAATTCAGAAATGTGCTTACCAGGCAGATGAAATCCTAGCATGAGTGGTGTAGAGGTGGGTCCAAGGAAAAGTAATATCATTTAAAATCATACTACTGGGGCGCCTGGGTGGCTCAGTTGGTTAAGCATCTGACTTCGGCTCAGGTCATGATCTCACAGTCTGTGAGTTCGAGCCCTGCGTCGGGCTCTGTGCTGACAGCTCAGAGCCTGGAGCCTGTTTCAGATTCTGTGTCTCCCTCTCTCTCTGACCCTCCCCTGTTCGTGGTCTGTCTCTCTCTGTCTCAAAAATAAACGTTAAAAAAAAAATTAAAAAAAAAATAAAATCATACTACTGTATCCTTTACCTGAGACTTTATAAGCCCTTTATACTGTGGATAAGATGACCTTAGGGCATGCAGGGCCCATCTGCCTGCTGTCCAGGTATGACCCGTCCCAGTGTGTGGCTCAGGCTCTCCCTTTACTGACTGCTGGTGAGGCCATCATGGCCTCCATAGGTACAAAGGGAGGATGTACATTCATTCAGAGAAAAATCTTTAAGGTACTGAAGACATTTATTCTGTCAGAAGTAAGTGGGAGCGTTGATAATTGTTGACATTTTTGGATAGAACCTGAAGAGCATATTTGACATGAAGGACATGTATATTCCCCCTATAACTTACATCAATCCATCTCAAATGGAAAGGGTCAATTATACTTCTCCCTGATAGGAGTACTTCACTGTCTTTGAAATCAGTGATCACAGTTTGTACATTCCAACAGTTTAATATCCTTTGTGTGTATCCCTTTTTGTACATTACCATTGCCTTGCTTTGGGCCATTCTTAGTATGCTCCTTGATTATTACAGAAACTCTCAAGGGCGTCTTTTCTGCTTCAGTGTATCCCCATCTGTCATTGCCATAAATGTGGCCTCTTTATATCACAGATATGATCATGTCCTTCTTTTCCTTAAAGTATTTCAGTTTCTCATAACTTACCCCATGATGGAGTCAAATCCCCACAACACTGCTTTCAAGACTATTTATGTTTATGATTTGGTTCTTGTCCATCTCTTGAGCCTCATCTCTGTTCAGCCACTCCCTTACCCTAACGTACACACCTCTTTGATCTACCTTTACTAAATTACTTGACGTTCCTGGAGGCTGTCATGCTGTTTCATGACCATGAATCTTCATATACACTATTCCTTATGCCAACACTGCCCTCCCTTTCCATTACTTTACTTCTTTTGGTTCTTCAGAACTCAAGCCTATTTGAAATAAGCATGTTCTCTTTGACCTAATAACTCCACTTGTACGAGTTTCTTTTAATGAAACAATTTATGTGTAAATATGTTTATTGTAACTAGCAATAATTGTACTAGCAAAAATACTGTATTTGGAGTAACTTAAATTCCAATAGTAGGGCAATGGCTTAGTAAATACTATTCAATATTGCATAGCCATTAGAGTGATACTTCTGTAGATTATTGATAACATAAGAGAAAATCTATAAAATAATATTAAATTAAAAGCATATGAAGCACAAACATGTATATGTATTCTCATTTATATGTTTTAGTATATATTTCATGAGGAAGACAAGAGAGAGATTTTAAAATATCATTGGCAGGAGGGGTGCCTGGCTGGCTCAGTTAGTAGAGCATACGGCTTTTTATCTCACGGTTGTGAGTTCAAGCTCCACATTGGGACTAGAGATTACTTAAAAAAAAAAAAAAAGAAAAAAAATCACTGGAAGGAAATACCTTAAAAATGATAGAAGCTCTTCGGGTGGTAGGATTATTTTATTTTGTCTTTATATTATAAGTTTTTTGTATTCTAAGTTTCTATAAGTGTATGTGTAGTTTACAATCAAGAGAACATTTCTGATTAAACACATGCAAGTGGATTCACGGATCCACCCACCTGGGAAGTCTTCCATGAACTACTGATTGGGATGCCTCTCTTCATATTCTGAGGGCAAGGATAAGTCTTAAATGACTTTTTCTCAGTGCCAAGCACAGTAATTGCTTTGTGGTAAGTGCTCAGTCAAAGGTAAATGAATCAATAAACAAGAAATGAAGCCTCTTCTGGAGTTAGGCAGACACCCTAATCACTCACTGGCCCCCTGTGTGATAACAGGAGCCCTGGAGAGCACAGAGACCTGTGGAAAGTGCTTGCTTGTCTGGATTACTCCTTTTCCTAGAATTTAAACTAGAGTCTTTATATTCAAGGGTCCTACCGTTCTTTTTTTTTTTTTAATTTAAAATGTTTTATTTATTTTAGAGAGAGAGAGAGACAGAGAGACAGAGCACAAGCATGGGGAGGGACAGAGGTGGAGACAGAATCTGAAGCAGGCTCCAGGCTCTGAGCTGTCAGCACAGCCTGATGTGGGACTCGAACCCAGGGACTGTGAGATCATGAGCTGAAGTTGGTTGCCTAACCACACAGGTGCCCCAATGGTCCTACCGTTGTAGTCCCTATCCCCCACCCTCTGACCCGTCCAAACTGCCCCTTTTCTCAGGTCTGTTTCAAATGCCGTCAGCTCCTTGAAGTTCTTCCTGATATCTCTCTTCTAGTGAGAGATTTTAAGTCTCTTTGGTTTGTCTCCTACCCTGTATCAGTTGTTTTTGTCTGCACCTTCTATGTCAGAAGTCTGGAAGGATCCTAAGGATAGGAAGCATGCTTTGTTTAGATTTCAGCATTTTACAGTGCCTAATGATATTTTTGCATACAGCTGATGCTCTGTAAATGATGGTTACCTTGTGTCACCAATTCTGCCTTATGAATTTTTCTCACTTGGGCTTTCCCTGACCAGTCAATGTAAAATTGAACACTTTGCCCTGGAACTGCACATGTCTCAGATCTGGTTTTTATTTTATTTTGCTGTATAGTGATCATCACCATCACATACACCAAGTAGTTTACTTACTGATTTCTTTGTTGCCTCCAATCGATAATAGACATGAATATTAGTTTTGTTCACACTGTATCCTGAAAGCCTATGATTGTTTCTGGCCCATAGAAGGTATCCAGTAAATATTTGTGGAATGAATAGTTGAAGGATAAATAAGTTCAGTTCCATTAACTTCAACAAGCAGGTACCAAATGCTTACTGTTTTGTAAAGCGCGACAAAAAGAGCTGCGGATAAATCAAAGATGCTTCCGTCCACAGAATTATTTTTCAGTCTCATATGAGAGAAGGTTTCAGAGACATGATACAGCATGAACTTTGATAAGTGCGATGATAAAAATGTTGATGGTGTCCAGGGGGAGTCTGAGGAATAGGAGACCTGATTCCCACTAACTCTACGTATAGAGACTTCTTGAAAGCTGTAAAACACGAGTTGAGTCTTTTTTTTTTTTTTTTAAACATTTTTTTAACGTTTATTTATTTTTGAGACAGAGCATGAATGGGGGAGGGGCAGAGAGAGAGGGAGACACAGAATCGGAAACAGGCTCCAGGCTCTGAGCCATCAGCCCAGAGCCTGACGCGGGGCTCGAACTCACGGACCGCGAGATCGTGACCTGAGCCGAAGTCGGACGCTTAACCGACTGAGCCACCCAGGCGCCCCAACGAGTTGATTCTTGAAACATGGGTAAGATCTGAAGAGTAGTAGAGAAGATTGTGGACATGTGCATGGCTGGAGTGAGAAGCAAAAGAAGGAGCTGGCAAAATGAATTCTGAAGACAGTAAAGGGGTCATTTGTCTTCCTTATAAAGAAGGGGATGGCAAAGAAAACAGTTTGAAATTTTACTTAAACTCAGGCACATCCTTGTGGATATTGAGCAAGGCAATGTTGTAAAGCCTTGGGAAAGGTACTCTGTAGTGAGGGAAGAACCAGGGATAGGAAGAAGTACAGAAAGTAGAGATCCCTTGGGAAGCTACTGAAATCCGCCTCATGTTCCTCAGTAAAGGGCTGGATTCCGTGGTGGTGGGTATTGTATCTGTGAAGCTTGAGAGTTTACGATGTGAAGTGCTGCAAACACACATTTTGAGGATAGAACCGGTACAACTCAGCTTCTTACTCTGTTTCTTCATTTATAGAACAAGAATAGTAATTCTGTTTGGCTGACTCTAATGAGGCTGTTTAGAAAATATAAATTAAACCTTGTTCAATATTAACTTTTGCTATGAATGTAGGTAATCTCAGCACTGGACAGGACTTCAGTAACCAGCTGTACCTTTTACCCGCTGCATTTACCTGAAATTTACAATCCTGTTTAACTTCTACAAGTTAAGCCTTTGAGGTCAACATGCCTATTCTTGTTTTATAGATGAGAAAACTAAGGTATAGAGGTTGAATGATCTCTCCATAGTCACATACCAGTGAAGTTATAGGGCTGGTACTCGAACATGATCTTTGGAAACCTACTCCTGTGCAAATCCCAGCTCAGTGCTCTGTCTGTACAACCCAGACCAATTCTCTGGAAAATCTTGGTATTATCTCCCCAGAAAATATCACACCGCTCATCATTTTATTTCCATTAAAGCAAAGTCACATCTGAGACCTCCTTATCAGTGGCAAGTTTGCCCCCTGAGTTGGGAGGCGGTCAGGTTTTCTACTTGACTTGTAGTTTGGAGTATTATAAAGTTCATCAGTCAAAAGTTTGGACATGAAACCACCACCTCAAGCATTAAATCTTAAATCATTCTCTAAAGCATCCTCGGTGCTGTGACAGTCAGGGAAGCCTGTTTCTATCAGGACACTGGCTCTGTTAACACCTCCTAGATTCTCCAGTCATTAGTTTTCACGGGTTTGGGTTTCAGAGAGTTTTTAGCCAGCAGTCAGTGAATGCCCCAAAGAGTTGAATACAGTTTCTTTTGCGGCTTTTACACTTAATGATGGCCTATTCACTTGAATAAGCTTCTGGTCTCACCTTCAATTCAGGAACAGCTAAGTGATATACTTCTCCTATCCCTTCTTACTGAGATCGGAATCCTGGTGCTTTCTGGAAGTTTTTGTTGAAATGGGCTTGCGTAAAGTGAGAGCCGCAGGGTGAGTTTGATATGTCATTCATTCATCCATGCCTTCATTCCTTTATTTCACGGACTGCTTTTTGGGCTAGTCCTCCTTGAGGGGCAGGAACTGGATACTGACCTTGCCTTAAAGTAGCTTAAAGACCAGAAGGGGTGCTAAGACCTCTTCCTTGAAGCCGTTGCTGACCCATCGAAGCAGATGATATTCTTTCTTTTGTGTCTTGGGACACAAAAGGGTTTTTGGGCCTTTAATAAATCTCTCACCCTATTGTATTGCATTACTCTACTTCCATGTCTCTGTGAGTGTCCTGAGGGCTTGGAGCAAAGTCTATCCGTTTATCTCTACCTCCCTAGTATCAGACACAGCACAGGATAGGTTTTTAATAACTGTGTGGTGGATAAATAAATAAATAGGAAGTTTAGGTGCAGAATAACCCTGGGAGGATGGGAAGGAGGTGGCAGTTTGGCTTTCAGGGATAGATATATAGAAAAGGGGCGGGGGGGAAGTCTTCACAGCAATGGGCGCAGTGTATCAACGATATGGAGACGGAGGTTAAGGCCTCTGTGATTCCAGAAGTGATTCCTTTCGGATGGACTGTGGGGTTCACAAAAGCGGGGACATGGAAATAATGTTGGAAAAGGAATATCTCATTTGTTTCTATTTCTAGATAGATTTCATTGCAAGGACAAACTATAATTTGTGTATCCACTCACATGACAGTGGACATTATTTGGTTGTTTATAGTTTTGTTTTTTTTTTTTTTTCAACATTTATTTTTATTTTTGGGACAGAGAGAGACAGAGCATGAACGGGGGAGGGGCAGAGAGAGAGGGAGACACAGAATCGGAAACAGGCTCCAGGCTCCGAGCCATCGGCCCAGAGCCCGACGCGGGGCTCGAACTCACGGACCGCGAGATCGTGACCCGGCTGAAGTCGGACGCCCAACCGACTGCGCCACCCAGGCGCCCCAATATAGTTTTGACTGTTACAGATAAAGCTGCTATGAACATCAAAAGAAAAAAACATAGGAAATAATGCTGGAGAAGGTGGTTGGGGTCCAATATGGGTTTTGCAGAGGAGGCAATGAATAGCCAATAATGTTACTGCTCACAGGCCTTTGTGCCACTTCTAAAGATTCCATCTCTTGGGTTTTAAGGGAAAGAAAGGTAAGGGGAAGAATGAGAATATCATGTTATGAGGATTCAGGCCTGAAAAAATTTGACGGAGCTCGGGGCTGGGGATGGCTAAGATGGAAAGGTAGCCAGGGCTCTTGGAATGGGCCCATCTTACCCTGGGGTTGTGTGTGTTGTTTTCAGTTGTCAGTCTTTAGGCATGCTATGTTTGGACAAACCTGTATTGGATGTTTTTTAGCTGAACTTTGCAGAGGATGAGTGCTAGGAGGACGTCACTGCTCTACCCCTTATTAGCTCTTTGCACATGCCCCCAGCATAGTACCTCAGCTGTTGTCCCAGGAATGACTGCAGGTCAGTCTTGGTGGCAGACGGCTGCCACTGGCTGATACTTCTTCGTTTCCCCACTTGGAGTGCATTGTTGGCACATGGAAGAGCCTCTACAAATATCCCCTGAGTGGAACTGAACTGCTGAAGTAGAGCCAAAGATAGTTTTACTCAACCTCGGGGACATCAGAAACAGGAGATTTGTCTAGACTCGAGTTAAATGCACACGGCTCATGGGTGATAGAATTTTCTGTTAGGAAAATAACATTACAGGTATTATCTTCCTGGTTTCTTTATGCAACGGGAATGGGATGGAGCAGAAATAGGAGGGTAGCGGACTCTCATCAAATTAGTAGTTATCTCTGGGACATGAATTAAGGAGTGTCCAGGAAAGTTGAGGTTGTCTGGTGGAGTCAGAGACTGATGTCTTCCATTTTTAATAGAGGAATGGGGAGAGTGCAGAGTATTCAAGTCAGCTCTGTGGGCTCTGCTGGGAATTGCATGTGCACAGCTGAGATTACAACTTCTGAAAACACATGCAGTCTGTTTGTCTTTCCAATTAGGCACACACTTGTATGCATGCCCAGCTTTTAGGAAGGAGAAGCTGCTATCTATTAACAAGGTGGTATTATTGTTATTGTTATTGTTATTGTTATTGTTATTATTATCATTATTATTATTTTGCCAAATGGTTAGGCTTCCTAGAGTGGAAGTAAATTGACTGTGCTGCCTGAGCTTTTATGTGTGGTGGGATGTGAAGGGGCTAGGAGACTGGGTAGAAATAGTACACCTTACAGATTGAGAAGGGCTGGCCATGTTCTGTTCAGAGGCTTCGCCCTTTTCTTGCCACTGCACTGCAGCTCATTTGAGGTATCTAGTCAAGTGGCTGATCATCTGTGTGACATCTGGGGACCGGCAGTTAGGTCTCCTCTGTTTTTATGAAATTATCTATCTTAGCCAAATTTGAAATTATTTCCTTTATACTTAGAGGAAAGCAGTCATCTTGGCAGAAAACTCCTATCTGGTTCCGTTGTGCGTGTCAGTGTTTTGTCTCCTAGAGGAGGCATTTGCATAGTTATAATTCAGTGCCAAAATTAAGAAAAAAATCTTTTTAACCAGTTATATATTTTTGTATGTGTGTTTAATTGAGGCAGTTGAGGATGGGAATGGCAGCGTCACTTGTTTGGGTGCTTCTATGTTTTGTTTTCTAGAATGTTCCACCTTGCTTCTCCCTGCCCCTTCTCAGAAGATAATGGGTGTGGTGGGCAGGGTGGCAGGCAGTGGGTAAACAGCTTGGCAGCACTCTTGAGTGCCACTGCTAATGCTCTTCCCCGAGATGAGAGTGTTGGCAAAAATTGCTGCTTAACAACAGCGTGACTCCCCTCTTCTCCCTGGAGACTGACTGCTTCCCTTTGCTGTTGGCTCGGGGCTTTAGATCAGAGACGGTTCCTAATGGGAAACTCTCCCCAGTTTTGGCAGCGGGGATACACATCGCTGGTGATGCTTTGTCATTCTAGCAGCTGATTTATTGTAGAGATTCAGTATGCGGTGCCTGTGGATTGGAAAAATTCAGAGTTCAAGTCTGTTTTATTGACTCCTAGGCAGGCAATCACTGCCAGTGACAGGATCAGTCCAGGGTTTTTGATTATTCTAAATCTCATGTCGCAGAAGCCTGGATAATCTAGCAGTGAGTAATGGATGTGAGTGCCCAGATCCTGGAAATAGCTTTGAGAAGCCTTCCCTTATACACACGGAGGGAACTTATTACTCCATTTGCTCATGGAGTCCTTTGAGTAATCAGCAAATAGTTACTGGAGTGGAATGGGTCATGTTATTCAAATATAGAATGTGTTTGGGGGTAGCCGTTTTCCTGAATGACCACACTTGAATTAGCGATAGTCTCTGAAAACTAGTTCATTTAGAAAAGCCTCCCTATGCCTTTGTCTTAATAATACATAAAACACTTAGGACACGGTGATGAGCGTTTTAGTATCGTCATAGCATAGAAGAAAAAAATCAGTCACTTTTTGGTTCTGCTCTAAGAGCTCATTTGCCATTTGCTATTAAGGCTTGTGGCATCTGTTAGAGAGAAGAAGCTGCTTCGTGGTTTGGGCTGTACGAGGGATGTCGCCTCAAGTACTCAATGCATCAGACTGTGACTTCCAGTTGCCTTGTTACTCCCTCTTGAGCGAGAGACAATATGTGAAGAATTCTGATTACAGCTCAGATCTTCAGCTTTAAGAAGTTGCCCTTTGAGCTTGCTCAGTAAATACTGATTAGTTGCAAACCTTCAATTTTGGCCCTTCACCACCCAGAATGGTGCCTAGGTAGTGAAGAAAAGTGCTTTTCCCACCGCAGAAGCACTTTAAACAGTAGATTCTTTTGCGGGGAGACGAAAATAGGTTTCCTATTGTTCAAATGGGTGTTTTAAGTGCTTTGCAGGTGTATCTTAGAGAATGGAGGTATTTATTTTTAATGAGAAGAACTGAAGAATAAAAACAATCACAGCCTTGGAGAATTGCAGATCAAAGCTTTTTTCATTATAAAACAAATGAGGGCCTCCGTCCTAGGAGCTAGTAAATTCATTAATTTTTAATAGAGGAATAGGCTATAAATGGTAATTTAATTCTTGTGGGAGAAGATCATTTAAGTGGTGTTTAAAAATCTACATACTTAGGTGGTTTAGAGTGAAAACCTGCTGTGATATCGAAGGTAGTAAATGTATGGTGCAGCTAAGCAACTTGTTCAGAAACACTAAGGGTCCTTTCTAACTGTTCTCTTCCTACTCTGTGTACAGTATAATATGGTGTACTATAAGTCATATTTAGCTCTTGTTTTGGACCTGGGTTTCCTGTCTTGCTGTTTGAATCAGAAATGCCTCTATCAAGAAGTAGAATGGTGTGCAGAAATAATAAGCAAATCCCAAACCTTCCAAATCTTATACATTTTTTTTTTTTTTTTTTTTTTTTTTTTGCAATTGGGCGAGATCCCTCCTCACCCTTCCGATACTTGCGCTCCTCTCTGAGTGATCCACATGCATTCTTTCTTTTAATCTTCAACTAACTAACAGCCATGATATTTATTTAAGAAGCAAGCCCTGCTCTCCACGAGTGGCCTTGTTGAGTTGAATTCTGTAAGCTGCTTGTTTTTGCGACCATGGACTCACCTCCTTATCTTCGTCAACGTTGTGATGCTGACTTGGAAAGAGTCTGTTGGCTCCGAAGTCCCACATGTGCCAGGGGGCAGTGGAATTTGGGGACAGTTGTTAAAGTGAACTGACTTTGGAGCCATCTGGCAGGCACAGAAAAGTTGCAGAGCAAAGGAGCTGTCTATGATATAGACATGTTCATGGAGGCATGCATTGTAAGACTGAAGGCGCTGCTGGTCTGAGAAAGGACTTTGGGGAGATAAGATGAATTGCGAAGTCATTCCTCTGTCGAGGCAGAGGAAGCCCTGAGATCCTCTGGTTCGGTACCCTGTTTTGGAGATGAGGAGACTGGCTCGGAGTGTGTCAGAGCATCCCCGGAGCCTACGGCTAATCAGTACCCAAGTCTCCTGTCCTTTAGCTTTGCTGCTGGCTTATTTATGCATTTCCTCATCTAAAGTCTTCCCCGGAACAAGGCAGCACATAAAGAAGTGAATGAATTCATACGTTGTGTGTTTTAACATGCTCATCCTTATCAATCTGTTTGTTTATCCGTATTATAGACCTGCACGTGTTTGCCTATCCCGTTTGCCTTTCCTTTTCTACCCCTCAGATGTGGAGTTGCAGGAAGACGAGAACCTTGTTTAAACTAAAACAAACTTACAGCATTGGCGATGCCATCATGTGCCCAAGAATTCTCAAAAAGTGTTCCTAGGGGATGAGTCTCATCCGTCAAATATTTGCATGTTTTATTTTCTAGGTTTGCTGGCTCTTTGGTGAGGGGTAGTTGGTGTCCTAGGTTACTGCCTTCTTTTCTGTTCTTGCGAATGTACTGACAACTCCACCTCAGAACCGCTGAAGCCTGAACAATTATCTGCAGTTAGCTTCAGCTGTGCTCGCAGGGCTCAGGAGTCAGAGGGCAAGGTCAGGCCCCAACACAGAGGTGCAGGGTTGTGGAAACGATCATTGATAACCCTTCTGGCGTCCATCCGAGAGTCTGTGTTCTCTAAATGATCTCTATGGCCGTTTTAGTCACACATGTTGGATGGCAGTCTGAAAACTTCCACTGTTTGAAGGGTTAATCCTGCAGGTCTGACTCCTAGGTTTGTCCAGGTGGGGGCAGTCATTTTTCCCTGCCTCTTACCTGTGTTTGGCTCCAGGCTCAGGTTTGGGGGCCCATTTCTGACTCTCTTAAATCTTAGTAGAAACTTCTATTGCACTGTCTCCCTCCTGCATTCTTCTCTGCTTTCTCTTACTTCCTAATGGCATGCACATGTGTTGTAATCCCTCTCATCATTAAAAAACATCCTTCATTTGATTTTACGTCTCCCTGCAGACATTGTACCATTTTATACACCCCTTTTCAGCAAAACTGCTTGAAAGAATTGCTTATCCTTAATTCTTTCACTTCCTTTCCATCCAGTTTCTCCTAGCTCCCAGCCAATCAGATTTGTAGCCTTGTCACTCCACTGGAACTGTCCTTGGCTGTGTCCTCAGTGACCCTCATTGCCATATCCAGTGGTCAGAATGCAGCCCTCTTCATTTGAGCCGTCAGTAGCATTTGGCACAACTGACCATTCCTTCCCTCTTCCACAAGACACATTCTTCATTGGAAGACATACTGGTTTCCTTTTTGACATTCTGCAGGGACCTTCTTGGCCTACTTGGCTGGTGTCTCCTGGTCCCCTTATCATTGACCATTGGAGTGCCCTGGGATCAGTCCTCTAACCCCTTCTCTTCTAAAACAAGACACACTCACATAGTGATCTCTTCCAGTCTCATGTTTTTTTTTTTAAAGACGATTATTATTTTTTAAGTTTATTTATTTATTTTGAGGGGCAGAGACAGCACAAGTGGGGGAGGGGCAGAGAGTGAGGGAGAGGGAGAGAGAATCCCAAGCTGACTCCGAGCTGCCAGTACAGAGCCCGATGTGGGACTCGAACCCACAAAAATGTGAGATCATGACCCGAGTCAAAACCAGGAGTTGGATGCTTAACCCAGGCACCCCAGTCTCATGGCTTTTAATCTCATCTGTGCATCCTAAATGTAGAGCTCCAGCCTGATTCTCTCATGCTCTAGACTCCTGTACTCAGTAGTTTATTCAACATTCAAATAGGATCCCTAAAGAGCATCTGAATCTTCACATACCAGTATGGGTCTCCAGGTCTTTACCCCAAATGCTTGACTTTTTCTGCCACCTTCTTTGTCTCATCTCAACAATGGAAGTGCTAGCTTTCTTCCAACTCAGCGTCTCCATGATATAGACATACTATAATACATTGTAAATTTCTAATCATATAATAGTTAACTGTATACGATTGTAATATATTGCAAATATAATTAACTGGTTTTCTTGCTTCATCACTTCTTTGCTGTGGTCTATTTTTAACACTTCACTCAGTAATATTGCTAAACACTGGTTCGATTGTATCTTCCCTCTGCTCCAAACACTAATGGCTTCCTATCTAACTTCACAAGGCCTCTGCAGAATCTGGTCCCTTGTTTTTCGCAGATTTTACCTTTGCCGTTCTGTAGCTCATTGACTCTCGCCACACTGCCCTTCTTCTTATTCCTTGAGTGCACTAGCCTGTTCCCACTGGAGGGCCGTTTGCTAAATCAGCCTGATGTGCTCTTCCCTCACATGTGTACATGCTCACTCCCTTACCTCCTTCATATATTGATTCCATGTGGCTTTCTCCGTGACGACTTATCTGAATGGCCTGTTGAAAATTGTTACCTGCCCACAGTGCTGCCTATCGCTTTTTACTGCCCTCTTTCCATGCTCCTTATTAGCATATATTTTTGGTTATTATCTTCCTTTTCATTCTCCCTCTACTAGAATGGAAACCCCTTGGGGACAAAGATTATCATCTATTGTTTGTCTGATCCTGTATCACTAGCTCCTTAATGGTGCTTGACCCATAATAAGCCATCAGTATATTGAATAAATTAACCAATACTTTCCAGCAAAATCTGCCTTTTCATGGCCCAAAGGTTCTGTTTTCTGTGGCGTTAGTATTTAATGGGAGATACTCTAAGCTTACCAGCACAAGGAATGGATTTAGTTTATATGGCTTTCTTTAGCTGCACACCAGCCACCTTGGAACACCAATGTGATTTCTCTCGTGCAACTTATCAGAGAATTTTCACATAATTACTGTAGTGACGTTATAAATGCTCACTTGAAAGGCTTGGACTTGCAAAGATATATGAGAAGCTGAACCCCCTCAGCTGTCTTTTTCAGGGACCCGAGAAAAAATATCTAACATCTACTGAGAATTTACTCTGGGTTATGCTTTGCTAAATGCTTTTTATTATCTCTGTCTGTGTCTGTCTTTCTTTCTGTCTCTGTTTCTGCCTCTCTCTCTCTCTCTCACACCACACGCCTGTGAGGTAGGTGAATATTTTCTCCATTTTGTACGTGAAGACCCTGAAGTTCAAAGGTTTAAGTAACTCGTCAAGTTCAAAGGTTAGTAGGTAGCAAAGTCAGGAGGCATCCGAACCACTGCTCTGTTGGAGGGATTGAGTTTTCAGGTGTTCACTGAGGGGAGCTTTCCTTTCTTCTCAGGCGTGTGCTTCTGTGTTTTTAGGGAAGCCTGATGCTTGCACTTGGGAAATCAGACCCAGCCAGAAGAGTAGAGAGATGGCAAGGAGAGAATAGTGTGTCCTCAAGTTAAGTTAGAATGGCATCCAATCTGTACCCTCAGTCTTGGGGCCTACCTGTGTGCTTCAGGCTGGGGAGGGGAGGAACATTAGCTAGTTAGAAACCCAGATGGAAAAAGGAACGCAGAGTCTCTGTCTTTCCTGGACAGGGATATAGCGTGTGCAGACTACCTCTGTCTGGACAAAGAAATCTGGTCTAAATGCATATTCTACTCTGATGGCCAAAAATTATTTCTGCGTTCCTGGTCTGAGCCACAGAGAAAACCCCAGTGTATTCAGGTCTCCGAAATCACAGGAATTCAGAGCTGAAATGCATTTTAGAGATTGCGTAGCACTTCTCTTACCATGAGTGCTCCTGCCATGAAGAAGACATATGAATTCTCTACCACATTGTTCTCTTCCTCTCCCTGGACCTTTGCATGCTCTGCCGTCTCTCCCGTTAAACTTTCCCTCCGTGCTCCATGGCAAAGTCTATTTGCACTCTAAGATTCAGGCCTAGCAGAGGGGCTCCTGGGTGACTCAGTTGGTTAAGCATCTGACTTCGTTTCAGGCCGTGATCTCGCAGTTTGTGGGTTTGAGCCCCATGTAGGGCTCTGTGCTGACAGCTCAGAGCCTGCTGCGTGCTTTGGATTCTGTGACTCCCTCTCTCTGCCCCTCCCCTGCTCATGCTCTCTCTGTCTCTCAAAAATAAATAAACATTAAAAAATTTAAAAAAACAAAACAAAAGAATCAGCCTAGCAGAGAGAATACAATTGAAAATTTGCAGTTATTTTTTTCAAGAGAAAGGAAGGACAGTTAAACATTAGCATGGTTTGGGCTCAGGTCATGATCTTGCGGTTTGTTAGTTCGAGCTCCGTGTCAGGCTCTGTACTGACAGCTAGGAGCCTGGAGCCTGCTTAGGATTCTGTGTCTCCCTCTCTCTCTGTCCCTCCCTCACTTGCACTCTGTCTCTCTCTCTCTCAAAAATAAACACTAAAAACAACAACAACAACAAACCAGAAGCATGGTTTGCTTTTATGTTTATGGCTTATTCCCTGAAGCAAAATGTTAATTTATGTAAGTAATAGTTTATGTGGATGCTATCATGCAAAAGTTTGGTCCAACTTTTAATCCCTTTTGTTTATTACAAGGCAGAATTTAACCAGGGATGTGAAACCCAAACAAGTGTATTTATGAATAGATATCGATGGCCTGTAATCAAAGCAGAGCCTGTTGGTTAAACATATTTTTAGATTAATAATAAACAGAATAATAATTGTTAAATATGCTAAGTGTGTATGTTTAGCATAAGTGTGTGACTATATCGTATGGGTTTATCAATATTATCCTTAGGGAGAGAGGGGATTAGGTTATTTTTTAATGAATCCAGATGTCCAGCAGTGTATTTTCCCTCAAATTTTAAACATACCTCCAGTGGTAGGACTAAAGCCAGGGCTGTTGAACATGACCATGGGGATGGTAAGTGAGGTGAAACAGCTGCTTTTGTCTGTGAGGAAACTTAATTTGTGTGACACTTATTTTCTGCCTTCTAGAAAATTAGCATGCATAGTTTTAAAACACAGTGTGGAGATGCTACAGTATTTATTAAGCAAACCTAGTTTATGTCCATGCATATCTGTGTGTATAAAAGATTTTAGACTGTACTACATATGGCAAACATTTATGCACTTGAGATGACACTTTTATTTAAAAGGGACATGTAGGGGCACCTGGGTGGTTCATTCAGTTGAGTGTTCAACTCTTGATATCAGCTCAAGTCATGGTCTCATGGTTCATGGGATCGAGCCCCTCATCAGGCTCTGTGCTGATAGCAGAGACTGCTTGGGTTCTCTCTCCCTCTCTCTGTGTCTGTCCCCTGCTTGCCCTCACTTTCTCTTTCAAAATAAATAAGTAAACGTTTAAAAGGGACCTGTAAGTGGTGGGGAGGTGGTAGGGAGGAAGGGCACTGACATTTATGGTATCCATTGTGTACCTGGCAATGGATTAGATGCATGCTTTGTGCATAGGCCAGCATTTCCCACTGTGCTCTGAAATCAGAGGTATTTTAAGAAGGGCACAATGATGGGCCTGGGATGTCCTCAACTCTTCTCAGTTAAATCAGTTTCCAGTGACCTGAACTGATGGAAGAGAGAAACACTTTGGGAACTGTGGCAGGTGATTTCTCAGGACCTTTCTGGTTTTCTGAGAGAGGGGATGGAGAGCAGAGATGAAGGGAAGGCCTTGGAGGAGGGATGAGGGCTTCCACTTGCACTGTGGCCCACCCTCCTCTCTGTTCTTGCCTCTGGGAGGTTGCTGGGCAGGATTTCAGCCTTTTCTTTTGGAATGTCAAGAGTCTTTACCCTGTGTGTTTTTTTTTTCTTTCTCTTAATTCGAAAGTAATGCAATTATTTGTTGAAAATTCAGAGTAGATGAAGCAGATTTTAATTATACACATAACCACCTGACCCTCATATCACCACTGTTACCATTTTGAATCGGAGACTGAGATGTTACAGAATTCTTTCCTTATCAAATTTGAAAATACAGTACATACCCTTTTACTTAACATATTAGCTATCAGTTTTCTTAATTGAGCAATTGAAAAATAATGGCCAGAGAGTGATGTCACCAAAATGGTGAACTACATTGTTCCTGACTTCATTCCCCATCTTACGAACAACTAACAAGAACAACTTACGAACAAGTTCCTGTTCAGGAACAGGATGTCATGGAGAGAATCCTAGGGCATGGGGTCAGGCTGCAGCATCCTCTGCACTACAGAGACCCAGACAGAGTGCATTAGAAGGGTAAGAGAAGCAGCTTCACATTGATCTCTTCCTCCCCAGACCAGTGCAGCACCTTGCAAAGAGATGTCCCCTGAATCTCCAGCTCCTCCAGTAAGAAAAGAGAACCCAGGGGGACAACCAACCCCTGTCCCCCAGTATTGGGTTTGCTTTGTGGGAGCCACTACTCTGATCTAGAACCATGGGGATTGCAGGGGAATCTCTAGGAACCACCACTGGGTGTCTGACTGTGACAGAGAGGTGGGGAGAGGCTTATAACAACCAGCACTTGGATCTTGGCAAACTGAGTTCATGCCTGAAGTACTCAAGTAGGAATTCCAACCAGTGGCTTTGCTCATTTGCAGAACCAAATTGGGGGCTCACTCTGACCAGGGAACTTGGCGGGGTGCAGATCTGCCTGATTCTGATCCTTAATAAGATGAGTTTTACAAGCCCTATATCTTGGTGTGTCCACACCCAGACAAGGAACTGAATCACAGCCCTACTCCCTGTAGAGAGTGCCTTCCAGCCCCATCTGACAAGAAGGACTGGTGACAACTTCTTGCAGCTGTGGAGTCTGGCAGTTTTTGAGCCCAGAGAAGGGAAGGTAGAATTGGTAACTTGCAAAGCAACCCAGTGACCCTGTTCAGCCCAGGAACTTGGGGTATGGATTGGCTTGACCTTTACTGGCTTCAGAGTGGCTTCTCCCAACTGCACGAGGGCAGGGATTCTAATTCATAGCTCCACTCATTGCTGAACACAGCCTCTCTGACCAGAGAACCTAACCAGAGCACCTGGGAAGCTGCTCATTCATCGCCTGATGTACAGTGGCACTTGAACAGAGAGCAAAACTTATGGCTTCCCTCATCTGGAAAGCAAAATCAGTGGCCTCATCTGTACTTAATTCCCTAATTAAGTGCACTCCCTGGCCTGATTTGGGCTCCCAAACAGGCTTTGGGTCCCATCATGTTGCCTGCCAGGGCAGAGAAGCTAATGCACAGACCTAACTATTACTAAATATAGTACCCAGTTCTGACCATCTAGTAAGCCTGACCAGAGAATCCATCCTACTGTAGAGCCCATCCTACAGCCTCACTTGGGTAGGGAACCAAGCCAGCATCCAACCAGCTGTTCTCAGCCAGATGTGCACTCCACCATCCCCAACCTCAGAGTTCAAACCGTTGTCTCACCCCAAAATAGACCATAGTGGCATGTCCCAAAGATATTACCAACAGACACACTGAGAAACCCAAACTGAGTTGACTGGTAGAAAGTTGTCTCTGCCAAAGCAAACCTACAAAGACTGAAAGAGGAGGCCAATTACTCAAATGTGCATGTATCAATGCAAGGAATCAATGATCACAAAAAAATTAGGTAAATGTGACAGCACCAAAAGAAGCGAATGAAACTCCAATAACCTTTAAGAAATGGAGATCAGACAAAGAATTCAAAATAATCCCCTAAAGGACATTTAAGGAACTATAAGAAAACACAGATAATTAAAAGAAATCAGGAAAACAATGCATGAACAAAACAGGAAGTTTGACAAGGAAATAGCAACCATCCAGCAAACAAACACTAAAAAGGAAATCCTAGAGTTGAAAAATACAATAAATGAACTGAAGAATTCAATAGAGTTTCAAAGGTAGAGTCAACTCTGCAGAAAAAGAATTCGTGACTTGGAGGATAAGACATGAGAAATAACCCTTGGAGGACTCCATACACTCAGAGAAACAAACAGAGAAAACAACAACAACAAAAAGAGTGAAGAGGGGCTCCTGAGTGGCTCAGTCAGTTAAGGGTCTAGCTCTTGACTTTGGCTCAGGTTGTGATCTCACAGTTTGTGGGTTCAAGCCCCACACTGGGCTCCGTGCTGACAGCACAGAGCCTGATCAGGATTCTCTCTCTCTCCCCCCCTCTCTCTGTCTCTTCCCTGCTTGTGCTCTCTCTCTCTCTCTCTCTCTCTCTCTCTCTCTCTCAGAATAAGTAAACAAACTTAAAAAAAAAAAAAGTGAAGAAAGCCTACAAGAATTATGGGCCACAATAAAAAGAAACAATATTTGTGTTATGGGAATTGCAGAAAGAGAAGAGGAAGAAAAGGGACAGAAATTCTATGTGAAGCATATGGACATGGAAATCCATATCCTTGAGGCCCAAAGGATGCCAAATAGATTGAACCTGAATAAGGCTACACCAAACACATTATAATTCAGTCATGAAAAGTCAAAGACAAAGAGTTTTAAGACCAGGAAGACAAAAGAGAGAAGTTATATATGAGAGAATCCCCATAAGAAATTGGCAGATTTCTCAACAGAAACTTTTCAGGCCAGGAGAAAATGGGATGACATACTCAAAATATTGAAAGAAAATAATTGCAACCAAGAATTCAATTTCTGGCAAAGCTGTCCTTCAGAAATGGAGGGATAAAGACTTTCATAAATGATGGAAGCTGAGGGAGTTTATTACCACAGACTTGCCTTACAAGAAATGCTAAAGCTAATTCTTTGAGTGGAAGTAAAGAGCACCAGCTAACGTCATAAAAATATTTCAAAGAGTAGTGTAAGTCTCATTGGTGATGGTAAATATATAGTCATAGTTAGATTCTGAAATATGGCAGTAGTGGTGCAAAATTTACTTACAAGTCTAGCTTAAAAGTAAAAAAAAAAAGCAAAAATAATCATAAATACAATAATCTGTTATTAGATGTACAATGTAAAAACATGTAAATTTTAGAAACATGAGGAAGAGGAGAAGTAAAAGTATAAAGTATATGAATTCTATTGAAGTTGTTACCAGTTTAAAATAGGGTGTTACAAGTTTAAGATATTTTATGTAAGCCTATTTTATGTAAGATATTTCCCACAAGGGAGAATCCTGTAGTAATCACAGAAAAGAACATGATAAAGAAGTCAGTGCATACTGATACCCAAAGACATCAAAACACACAAAAAAGACAATAGGATAAGAAACAAGGAACAAGGAGTCTACAAAACAACCAGAAAAAAAAATAACAAATGGCAATAGTAAGTGCTTACCTATCAATAATTACTTTAAACATAAACAAATTAGGGACGCCTGGGTGGCTCAGTTGGTTAGGCATCCACCTTCGGCTCAGGTCATCTCGTGCTTCTTGAGTTCGAGCCCTCTGTCAGGCTGTGTGCTGATAGCTCAGAGCCTGGAGCCTGCTTCAGAACTGTGTCTCCCTCTCTCTCTGCCCCTCCCCTGCTTATGCTCTGTCTCTCCCTCTTTCAAAAATAAACAAACATTAAAAAAATTTAAAAAAATAAGCAGATTAAATTATCTAATTAAAAGATGGTTGAATGGATATAAAAATCAAGATCCAACAGTATTCAGCTTACAATATACTCACTTTAGCCTTAAAGACACGCATTGACTTAGAGTAAAGGGATGGAAAAAAAAACATTTCAAACAAATGGTAACTAAAGAAAAGCAGGGGTACCTATACTTATATCAGACAAAATAGACATTAAAAATGGTGGGAAAAAAAGGGACAACGAAGGTTATTATGTAATGATATAGAAGTCAATACATCAAGAAGATATAATAGTTGTAAATATTTATGCACTCACCACCAGAGCACCTGAATATATAAAGCAGAAACTCTAAAAAGAGAAATAAGCAGTAATACAATAATAGTTTGGAACTTTAATACCCTGCTCTCAACAGTGGATAGATAATCCAGACAGTGAATTAATAAGAAACAGTGGATTTGAACAACAGTATAGACCAAATGGACCTAATAGACATTTCCAGAACATTCTGTCTAGCAACAGAATATACATTCTTCTCAAATGCACATGGAACATTTTCTAGGATATCATGTTAGGCACAAAATAAGTTTTAGCAAATTCCAGAAAATTGATATCATACGAAGCATCTTCTCTGACTACAGTGGCGTGAAACTAGAAATCAACAAGAGAAAAACTGGAAAATTCACCCATGCATGGAAATTAAACAATATTCTACTGAACAGCCCATAGATCAGAGAAGAAGCTAGCATAGAAATAAAAATGTTTCTTGAAATAAAAATGGAGACACAAGATACCAGAACTTAAGGGATCCAGCAAAAGCAGTTATTAAAGGGATGTTCATAACCTACATTAGGAAGCAAGAAAAGATCCCAATTAAACAGTTTAACTGTATGCTTTAGGAACTAGAGAAAGAACAAACTGAGTAGAAGAAAGGAAATAATACAAAGTAGAGCAGAAATAAATGGACTAGAGAACATAAAGACGTTAGAACAGTGTAACCAAACTAAGAGTTGATTCTTTGAATTAAAAAAAAAAATTTTAATGTTTATTTTTGAGAGAGGCAGAGAGAGAGTCAGAGTGTGAGGATGGGAGGGGCAGAGAGAGAGGGAGACACAAGAATCTAAAGCAGGCTCAAGGTTCCAAGATGTCAGCACAGAGCCCAGCACGGGGCTCAAACTCATGAGCTGTGAGATCATGACTTGAGCCCCATTTTATGCTTAACCCATTGAACCACCCAGATGCCCCTAGGGTTGATTCTTTGAAATGATAAACAAAATTGACAAACCCTTAGGTAGGCTAGCCACAGAAAAAGGAGAAAGGGCCCAAATTAACAAAATTATAAATGAAAAAGGAGACATTACAACTGATATCACAGATATGCAAAGGATCATAAGAGGCTACTATGAACAACTATATGACAACAAACTAGACAACCTAGAAGAAATGGAAATTCTTTTAGAAATATACAACTACCAAGACTGAATCAGGAACAAATAGAAAATATGATTAGATTGATCACTGGTAAGGAGATTGAGTCAGTAAAAATCTCCCAATAAAGAAAAGCCCGGGACCAGATGGTTTCATTGATAAATTTTACCAAACATTTAAAGAATTAACATCAGTCTTAAATCAAGGAGAAAGGAACATTCCCAAACTCATTTTACAAGGCCAGCATTATCCTGACAGTAAAGTCAGTAAAGGACATTACTAGAAGAGAAAACTACAGGCCAATATTCCTGATGAATATAGATGCAAATTTCTCAATAAAATACTAGGAAACTGAATACAGCACGTTAAAAAGATCACTCACTGTGGTTAAGTAGGATTTATTCTGGGGATGCGAAGATGGTTCAACATACAAAAATCAATCAATATGATATATCACATTAATAGAATGAAAGAAAGGAACCATATGATCATCCTAATAGATATAGAAAAAGCATTTGATAAAATTCAACATCCATTCATGATAAAAACTCAAATTAGGTATTAAAAGAATACATGTCAACATAAAAAAGGCATATGTGACAAGCCCACAGCTAACATCATACTCATTGTTGAAAGGTTGCAAGCTTTTCCTCTACAATCAGGAAGAAAGCATAGGTACGTACCCATTCTCACCACTCCTATTCAACATAGTACTGGAAGTCCTAGCTAGAGCAATCAGGCAAGAACAAAAAATAAAAGGTATCAAAACTGGAAAGGAAGAAATAAAATTGTCTCTATTTGTAGATGGCATGATTTTATATAGAGAAAATCTTAAAGACTCAACCAAAAACTGTTAAATCTATTCAATGAATTGAATTGTTTTAGGGTACAAAATTAACATACAAAAATCAGTAGTTTTTCTGTACACTAACAATGAATTTTCTGAAAGAGAAATAAAGAACTTGATCCCATTTACAGTAGCATCAAAAACAACAAAATACTTAGGAATGTATTGAAGTAAGGAAGTGAAAGATCTCTATTCTAAAAACTATAAGACAATGATGAAGGAAAGCAAAGAAGACACATATAAATGAATGATATCTTTTGTTCAGGGATTTGAAGAGTTTATATTGTTTTAATGTCAACACTACGAAAAGCCATCTATAGAATCAATTGTATAGATATAATCCCTATTAAGATTCCAATGGCAGTTTTTATAGAAATAGGAAAAACACTCCAAAAATTTATATGGAACCACAAAAGACCCTGAATAGCCAAAGAAATCATGAGAAAGAAGAACAAGGAAGGAGGCATCATACTCCCTGATTTCAAGCTAGTACTATAAAGCTTTAGTCATCAAACAATATGGCACTGGCATAAAAACAGACACATAGGCCAATGGAACAGAATGTAGAGCCCAGAAATAAACTGAAGCATGTAAGGTCAACTAATTTTGACAAGAGAGATAAGAATAATCAATGGAGAAAAGACAGTCTCTTTATGAATAATGATGGAATAGTTGGATATTCATATGTAAAAGAATGAAACTGGAACAATATCTTATACCACTAACAAAATTAATGCAAAATGGATTAAAGACTTAAATGTAAGACCTGAAACTGTGAAGTTTTTAGAAGAAAATGAAGGAATAAAGCTCCTTGACATGGGTCTTAGTAATGATTTTTGGATATAACCCCTAAAGTCCAAGCAACAAAATAAAAAATTAACCAATGGGATAATTTGACAGCGGGTTAAGATCCAAAACATAGAAAGAGTACATACAATTCAACATCAAAATAAAACAATTAAAAAATGGGCAGGTTGTCTGGCTGGCTCAGTTGGTAGAACATGTGACTCTTAATCTCAGGGTTGTGAGTTCAAGCCCCACATTGGACATGGAGCCTACTTAAAATTAAAAGAAAAGTAAAGAAAAGGAAAAGGAAAAAAAAAAGGCAAAGGACCTGAACAGACATTTCTCCAAAGTAGATATACGAAAGGCCAATAGGTGCATGAAAAGATGCTGAACATCACTAGTCATTATGGAAATTGAAATTAAAATCATACATATTCTCTAGGATTTCCACTTCTGGGACTATATCCAGAGGAAATGAAACACTGACTTTATTATTTTTTTTCAATATATCAAGTTTATTGTCAAATTGGTTTCCATACAACACCCAGTGCTCATCCCAACAGGTGCCCTCCTCAATACCCATCAGCCACCTTCCCCTCCCTCCCACCCCCCATCAACCCTCAGTTTGTTCTCAGTTTTTAAGAGTCTCTTATGCTTTGGCTCTCTCCCACTCTAACCTCTTTTTTTTTTCCTTCCCTTCCCCCATGGGTTTCTGTGAAGTTTCTCAGGATCCACATAAGAGTGAAAATATATGGTATCTGTCTTTCTGTATGGCTTATTTCACTTAGCATCACACTCTCCAGTTCCATCCACGTTGCTACAAAAGGCCATATTTCATTCTTTCTCATTGCCACGTAGTATTCCATTGTGTATATAAACCACAATTTCTTTATCCATTCATCAGTTGATGGACATTTAGGCTCTTTCCATAATTGGGCTATTGTTGAAAGTGCTGCTATAAACATTGGGGTACAAGTGCCCCTATGCATCAGCACCCCTGTATCTCTTGGGTAAATTCCTAGCAGTGCTATTGCTGGGTCATAGGGTAGGTCTATTTTTAATTTTTTGAGGAACCTCCACACTGTTTTCCAGAGCGGCTGCACAAATTTGCATTCCCACCAACAGTGCAAGAGGGTTCCCGTTTCTCCACATCCTCTCCAGCATCTATAGTCTCCTGATTTGTTCATTTTGGCCACTCTGACTGGCGTGAGGTGATATCTGAGTGTGGTTTTGATTTGTATTTCCCTGATGAGGCGCTACGTTGAACATCTTTTCATGTGCCTGTTGGCCATCCGGATGTCTTCTTTAGAGAAGTGTCTATTCATGTTTTCTGCCCATTTCTTCACTGGGTTATTTGTTTTTCGGGTGTGGAGTTTGATGAGCTCTTTATAGATTTTGGATACTAGCCGTTTGTCCGATATGCCATTTGCAAATATCTTTTCCCATTCCGTTGGTTGCCTTTTAGTTTTGTTGGTTGTTTCCTTTGCTGAAACACTGACTTTAAAAGATGTCTGTACCCCCAAGTTCATAGCAGCATTATTTACAGTAGACAAGACATGAAAACAGCCTAGGTGTCCATCAGTAGATGAATGGATAAAGAAATTGATACACACACACACACACACACACACACGCACGCGCGCGCGCGCACTGGAATGCTATTTAGCCATAAAGAAAGGATTTTGTGACAATATGGATGGACCCCAAAGGCATTATGCTAAGTGAAGTAAGTCAGACAAAGACAAATACTATATGATCTTACTTGTATGTAGAATCTAAAAAAGGAAAGGACCAAACTCATAGACAAAAATAGATCAGACTCTGATTGCTAGAGGTAGAGAGTGGGGAGGAGGGTCAAATGATACAAACTTCCACTTTTACAATAAATAAGTACAAGAGATGTAATGTACAATATGATGACTATAGTTAACAGAGCTATAGGATATATAGGGAAGTTAAGAGAGTAAATACTGTGAGTTCTTATCACATGGAAAAATTTCTTTTTTTCTTCTTAATTTTCTTTTTATTTTATATGTATGAGAATATGGATGTTAGCTGAACCTATTGTGACAATTGGACAATATATGTACATCAAATCTTCATGTTTTGAGGCATCTTTATGCCTTAAATTTATAAAGCGATTTATGTTAACTATTTCTCAAAAATGTGGAAAAATGAAGAACCTTGTTATTAAACATTTATAGTTCTTAGGAAAGAAATAATGGCTATGTGGGTAGAGAGAAGCCTCAAGAAGAGGATTGGGAGCCATTCTAGTGCTCACAGCCACTGGAGACCGAGTATCAGAGCATGTAGGAGAGAACCCCAGCTCTTTTGATAACAATAGTGCCACACAGCCCTGTGTTCATATAGCTGTTTAATCCTTCAGAAAGTCCCTGATTCTTGTAGTGTTACTAACAGTATATAAAGGAGATTCTCTCTTGTCCATGTTAGAGATGAGGAAATGAGGCACTGGACTATAACCACTTATTTTTAAATTTAGTTATTTATTTTGAGGGGGCTCTCAGAGAGGGAGAGAGAGAATCCCAAGCAGACTCCATGCTGTCGGTGCAGAGCTGACTCTGGGCTCGAACTTACAAACCATGAGATCATGACCTGAGCCGAAATCAAGAGTTGGACACTGAACCAACTTAACCACAGCCCCTTACTTCAAAGTGCCTAGTTGGATAGAGATCCATATTTCTAATGAAGTAGCTTTTCTATGACATTATTATGTTCATCAGTTTCTTGCTGTCTTAGCTTGAGCTGTCATAACAGAATACCATAGACAACAGAAATTAATTCTGTCACATGTCTAGAGAGCTAGAAGTCAAGATAAAGGTTTTGATAAATCGGTTTCTGGTGAGAGCCGTTTTCCTTGCTTGCAGATGGTTGTTTCTTCCTTTGTTCTCCCGGGGGCCTTTTCTTGATGAGTGTACATGGAGAGGACAGAAGGGTGAGGGAAGAGAAATCGTGAGTTCTCTGGTGTTTCTTACAAGGACACTAATTCTACTGGACTAGGGCCCCACACTTATGATATCATTTAACCTTATTTACTTACTTATAGACTCCATCTCCAAATATGACCACACTGAGGATTAGGGCTTCAGCATATGAATTTGAGGAAATACAACATTCAGTCCATAACACCTGTTGAACGAACATTATTAGGTATCTACTGCTGTTGTGCTAAGTGGTCTAAGGGACGACACAATATCCACAAGCAATTGCCACATCATGCTATAGTGGAATTAAGTGTGAACCCGCATAGGACTATATATTAGGTAGAATATCCATTGGGAAGAGATGTGTGAATTACACCTTGAGAGATGAGTATATCTCAGGCAAAAGAGGGTATCGTAATCGAGCGTTGATTCTATGTTGCTGTCTACCGCTAGCACAAAGAAACAGAACTTTGTTTTGTCTTTGCCTCTTTTTTATTTTGTTCTATTTAACATCATTTTGCTGGATTATATGAAATTTTGTGAATCATACAGATGCTCTACATTGTCCCCCCCACCCGTTTTGGAAAGGTGAAATATGAATAAATAAAATGCAGAGCCTGGAGTCCGGTGGTCATGATGATGTTAATTCCAGGCATGTACTCCTGTCTGTATCTCTCTTCTAAATTCAAGTATTTAGTAGAGCTTGCATAATCTCTGTCAATCCCTATTGATCCCTCGTACTTTAGTTTGCTTGCTTTATTCAGGGGCCATAAGCATGGCTTCTTCTCTCAAGGTCTTTCTGATCACCTTGTGAGAGCAAACCTGAAATCTTAGCTTGCTAAGAAAAGAACATCACAGTGCCGGAGATTTTCTGTAAAATGCATTTCTTGGGTCACTGTCTCATTTACTCATTCAACTCACATTTACTGAGCATTTACTACTTGACATAAACTCTTCTAAGTGGAAATAGTGGGTACAAGGTAGAATGAAATAATTCTTCACTTGGAGATGTGTGTAAGCTAGCACAGGGATGGAAAATACTGTTCAGCTCATACACAAACTTGGTTCTAAGGCTGTTAGGAGTACCTCCATTAAAGGTTTCTACGACTGCCTTCAGACTTAGCCGGGAGGCTGTACTAGATTAGTGGTGTCACTGTGGGCCAGGGGCAGGAGTTGAGCAATGGACAGTAGTGTTATATGTTTGGCATCCCGGGCTGGGCAGTATCTAAAAACAGTTTTTTCACTGTATTATGGATGCAGCGTCAAGCAAAATGCATCTTCTCAGTTGGAAAAAGCATCTCCCAACATGACCAGTTATTTTAGTCTTCTGAAAAGAAGACTCTTTGTCTCCTTCCTGTTTAAATTTTGGGTTACAGTTGGGAAATTGTTCTCTTCTTGAGAGAGCAATCCATTGTCAGTGGAGATATATATTAATGTGTTCCACAAAAGTAGGAGATGAAGCCAGCTGTTGTGCTGCCTGTGAAAAGAAGGGGCCTCTCAAACCCTTGACTTTGTTTCTTTCAACACAATAATTACCATTCTTGGATGCACAAGAGAATTACTTTAGATATTTTTAAAAACCCAGGTCCCACCCTGGACTGGTAGACTCTCTGAGGCATGAGATTCTAATGGGCAGTCACGGTTGAGAGCTACCAACCTACCAGATCAAGTTCAGGTTTGGTTGCTTGGATGTTGGTCTGGTGCAGTTGCTCCTGGCAAATGTGGGGTTAGGAAGGAAGGAGTAGAGGGAGAAGGCCATGTCAGTGGTTCTCCTGGTTCAGTGGTCAGAGGCAGACGCAGAGTATATAGATGTAATCGAGATATTTTTGTTCAGCTCTAGACCCACAGTTTTGACAGTATCTGCTGAGTTAAAAATTCAGAATTGTAGTCTTTGGGAAGTAGCACAGAGCTGTGGTTAAGACCATAGGCTGTGGATTGGAAAGAAGTGAATTCAGATCCTGACTTTTATACTTAGCAGGTGCATGGCCTAAGCAAGCTACTAAATGTTATCCTGGCTTAGTATCTACCTCTAAGAAATGGTGGAATAAGATATGCATTTAAGGATTGCATAATGGTTACAATGAGACTGTGCCTAAAGCACTTTATCCTACCAAGTACACAGAGAGGGCTCACTAAACATTGGTTTTTGTGGTAGCTGCATATCTAGTGGAGGGTCAATCAGAGATCTTGGTCCCTGAGTATCTCCACAGCACCAGCAATGCTGGGGTGCACAATCTATCTAATGACCAAGGGACGGGAAGCAAGTTTAAGAACGTGCTATTGGTTGACTGCTATCAGGCCCAACTTGTCATAGCCCATGTATTTCATGGGCCTTTAACAATCAGTGGTGTAAATGGATGAAATAGTTAATAGATGTTTTGAAGCCCAGCATGAAATGGAGGTGATCTCAGTGGTTAGCGTGCTTTCTGTACTTTGTCAGCGACCTCTTTGTTAGGATGGTGTGCAAAGGGATAGCTCCATTACACATACTGTCCTGAATAATGACAGTCCCAAGGCCATAGGATTCTCCAGGTTCAGAACCTAGAAAGAAGGTTCTGACTTCTTTCTTGGATTTGAATGTGCTTCCTATGCTAAATATTTAGACCACTCAATGATCCAGAGCAGTGCATACTAAGTGGTCCCTCGCTTTTGTTTTAGTAATGGAATATTCTGTGTGCATCAAAATTACCCAGACTTCAAATGGGCAACAAAATTGGAGCTTGAATTTTAGTGATCTTGTTTCTGACCTGTTCTCCAGAAACAAGCAACACCAAGTATGAGGAGCAACCAAAGACTGGATGGTCTACAGCACTGGAAGAGTAGTTGACCAAATGTAGTTTACCAGTGGCAAATCCTTCTCCTCCATGAAGCTCTCCTTGAATCCCTGTCCCTTCTTCAGGCAGATGCAACATCTTGTCCCTGAAGTCTCATGATATTTTGCTGATATTTTGATGCCAGTTTTTTCTTTTATTGAAAGTATTTATGTACATATCTCTACAAACGTTTTATAGGAGAGGAGTTGTATTATTTTTGTATCCCCCTTAGCATGTAATACAGAGCCTTTTACATTGTAAGTATTCAGTGTTTATCAACTAAAGTATATGCTTTGGATGCAATCACAAGAAATGAATTTGTACCATCAAGACTCATCACTATAATCCTGACCATTGAATGACAACTCTCACTTATTCTCTGTCACTTATTCTTCACGTGTGTGTGTTGTGTGTGTTTAAGTAGGCTTCATGCACAGTGTGGAGCCCAGTGCAGGCTTGAACCAATGATCCTGAGATCAAGACCTGAGCTGAGATCAAAAGTCGGACACTTAACCAACTGAGCCACCCAAGTGTCCCTATTCTTCAGATATTTAATGGCATTACTGATGGTGAGACATTTTAGATTCTTAGAGTCTTTGATACTTTACTTTTTAAATGTCCACTCTCTAGACAAAACCTGTGGCTAAGAGCAGTGGAGAGCATCCACCATTATTTTTTTTCCTTCCAAATTCGCAACAGGTATGTAAGCATGCATTTGCAAACATACTGTTTTCTGTGTTCTGCTGGCATTGGAGTGTAGTTATCATTTAGAATTCTCCCACCTGCTTCCAGATGTCAAAGGGGGGAGGTGGATTGCTCTTGAGAGCTCATCAATTCTGCTTCAGTGGACGCTGGGAAGATGCATGATGTAAATTTTCTTTTGAAATCTTAAATTGTTCACAATCTGTGGTAACGCTTGCTTTATTTGAATATGTTGGAACGATGGGATGGCAGTGATTTGAGTTAGAAATTCTGTCCAGCAGAAGCTGGACATAAAAAATGAGCATATGCCTGCCTGGTGGTAAGCTCTTTTTGGAAGAGTAAGCTTGTTTTTGTGTGCACAACAAGGAAATGGGGGTGGTGAAGACATCCAGGATAAGACAAGTGGTGATTGACAGCCCAGCTGGTGGAGATGGGTAATTGGAAATTCATGGCACATAAATCTCCCAACACTTATCTTGAAGCACAGGAAGAGAGGAGATCTGAGCATGGGAACGTTTAACTCTTTCAAAAGGATCTAATAATGTAGCAGATCTTTAAGTTTTTCATTTTAACTTTAATTAAATTATGGTTTTCTGTCTTACAGAGATAAATGCATTCTGCTTAAGGAAGTGACTCTGGGTGCAGTAAATGGAAATCTGTAGAAATGTTGGAGAACTTCTTCATTTGTTAGTTTCCCAAGAATATGCAGCCTTGTCCCATGGGTCCCCTTCCTTTAGAGAGCTGTGGCTTCCCCTCTCTTGATGGGTTTCTGATTTCTCTGTGTACAGTGATGTCTTTTTTATGTGTCTTAGCTCTCTGATTTCCAAACTAGTGTTTTATGAAATGAGGTGGTATTAAATCATTAGCAAATAACATGAATTAAAAATAGCATAGTGTAAGGGACCTTTGCTATGCTTGTTGACGTCTCTTGCTTTTTCTGATGATTTAATTTTTGGTTTGACATCTTTGAGCTGGACAACTACTTTTCATTATCTTCCTCATGATAACCCATTAGACTATTAAAGATGGTGATTAAGTTACCTCTTCTAATTTTCTTTTTCAAAGGGAGACAACCCCTTATAGCATACATAATTAAACTTTGTAAATCCAACAAAGTTGAGTGCTTTGGATTTATCAGGATAAGACTGAGATTGGCAATCTCAAGAATGTCCAGTTCATATCTGAACTTACTCCATTCTGTACTTGGGATGGATCTTTTAAACGAATGGATCTATTTTATTGGCTGGGCTTCCACTGTCTCTGCTCCATTTTTGTTCATATAAAGACACTTATCTAATCTCAGTGTCTTGTATGCTTAAAGATGTGTGGCCACATCTGTGTTATTTCTGGCTGCCAAAGTGTTGCATCTGTTGCAATGCCAGAGTTCCTGCTGGTGAACAGAGCTCCTCTGTAGGGGGCTGGCTCTCTAGATGGCTTCCACGCTTCCATGAACATACTGCCCTGACATCTGGCTGAGGCCTGAAAAGGGAGTAAAGATTGGAGAGGTACACTTGGGTACACAAACAGAAATGAAAGTAGTTACAATGGTGGGGTATAGAATGGGTTAATTAATCTGAAGGAATGGATTGAGTTTTAGAAGTGTTGGATACTTGTGTTAGGCATCCTTGGAAATAAGGACGAAGTATGGTAGCCTGATGACCTGAAGCCAGGAAACCCAGGTTATCATCTGAGCGCTTCCAGCAGCAACCTCGTTACCTGGATTGAACTAGGTTTTTAAGATGAGTTGAGAAAAAGTTGGACTAGATAATAAAGTGTAGTAGGGACAAAAATGCCATAAACTTTCTTCCCCTATTCAAAGCGACTTTATGATTCTGATGTGTGAAGAATATGTTATCTCACACAATGCTCCTTGCTGTGCACAGAGGAAGAAGACAATAGATACATATGGATTGACTGATTCAATGTGGAAGAGGTAATGGCAGGGGGGTGGGTAACAAGGAATGGGTGAAGACTTATATTTGACAATCACAGCAGGAAACCTTTAGTAGAAGTGATTATCAAGCTTTTAAAACCGTGTTTCATGTCTTAAAAAGCACTGTAATTAATATATGTCTCCTCAGCGAAGGAAACAAAAAGCCACATCTTCATTTAAACAACATCAGCAGCAGCTGTCAGCACTACCAATATAGGCTTTATATGGGAAGGCTTCCGGGTTCAATGGTAGGTTAAGTTCATTTTTGTCATCCTTAAGGTTTGTTGTGAATTGTGAAACCTTTGATGGTCCCCATACCTACAGAAAGAAGTCCAGTTCCATAGCCTTGTCCATTCCAACCTTCACAAACTGTCATTAACCTGTCTGTCTACTCCTCATCCCATTCATTCAACAGACATTAATGGGCTCTATGTGCCAGGCCTTGTACAAGAAGCTCAAGATTCAGATTCAAACAGATTAAGTTTCCTGTTGTCAATGAATGAACGTTCTAACCATGGATGAAAACATGAAACAAATATGTGCAATTAAGTGCTTAGATGTGATGAGAGTAATTTCTGCAGGGTGCAAATGTGAATCATGGATGTGTCAGACATTTTCTTATTCCATCGCTTATTATATGTCCTGTCCCCAGAACGTTGCTTCCCACACTCAAATACGAAGGGGACTTTATAGAAATCGTCATGGACTCTTCCCATTGGTGTTTGTGTGGGTGTTTGGGGGTGCCCTTGCTGTGTCACCGTGTCGGTGCTGCCTGCTACACGTGGAAGTTTAAAGGCAGAGGATTTGTGTTGTTGGCTTTTGTGAAGAGTGGGAGCTCAATGAGAGTTTACAGGAATGCGGGCAGGCTGTTATGGCAGACTCTGCAAGTGTCCTGCCCTCTGTCTTGATTCTTCGCAAATCTTTGAATTAATGACTCAGTCTCAGAGAGGCCTCCGACTATGTTATCTAAAATAGAGACTTCTCCTTATCCAAGTGTCTATTTATCACTCTGTCATGTTGGTGCATAGCACACATCACTCTATGAAACCATCTCTTATTTGCTTTTTTTTTTTTTTTTTTTTGCAACTAAACTTCAGCTTTCTAAGAGTGGAGATCTTGTTACTCTGGTTCCTCTGCTGGATTATGTGCACCCAGAACAGTGTCTGACCCAGAGAAAGGCTTCAGTATGTATTTGTCTAATACATGAAAGACATTTTGTTTCCTTTTTTACCTGGTTTGTGTTTCTGATAAAGCACATGTTTTTATTATTAAAAAATAAGCTGTTTATAGTTTTTCACAGTGTTTTCTTCTCTCTCTGGGCTTGAGTTCTTCTGCTTCCTTAAAGATAATGGTGGCCAGATGACACATTTGGCACGTTCAGCTCTGTGTCGCTCACCTTTCGTGGAGTTTTCCTCAACAGGTGCCACACAAAAATGAGTTCTTTCTGAATCATGGAGTCCCTAACCCTCTCTTCCTGTGCTTTGGGTGTCAGGGCTGGGCTTCTCATTGCCTTTGTCTTTCTTGACTGTTTGTCTCCATCAAGGCAGCTGGCTAACCCTGATATATGAATTATATTTGAGAGGGAAGAGAGTGAGTTTCTTCTTTCCTCAAGAACTGCTGACCATTCCTTAAGGAAAAAGGACTTGGAATTGAAGGGAGTAGATTGGGTAGATGGCAAAGGAGAGAATGCTGTAGTGGATAAGCATGTGACTGAGAAATTCTGAGGTTCTAACCACTTGAGTGTCATGAGTACCAAGGGCCCTGCTCACCTGACTGGAGTTCTCTCCTGACCCCTGTAGAACCTGCTTCTCCTCACATAAGGAGGAAGCAACATAGGAACAGAATGCCCCACTTCTGGGCCTGCAACTCTCTGCCAACCTGTCACCCTGCTTTAATAGACTACATCTAGGGATGGACAGTGGGGTAAGGGTGAAGAACTAGCTTTGCTAGATGCTGAGTCCAGCACCATTCTCAGTGGGGTCAGTTGTACCTACTGTTCTTAGCTTTGGGACTCACAACAAGCAGTTAAGCTATTATTATTTTGCCTCCCTCTGCTGAGTGAGCTTATAGTGTGTTGCACAGTTCTTACACTGGAACAGGAAATCACAATGATTAAAATGTCAGATGTCATGACCGGATCATCTTTTTGGGCCTCATATTATGTGTGTGTGTGTGTGTGTGTGTGTGTGTGTGTGTGTGTGTACGCACGTATTTTAGGTTAACGTGAAAGTACAAGAATACACAAAATCTCCCACCTCTTTCCATAGAGCCCAAAGAAGCGCTGAATCATTCAGTGTACAGCCTAACTCTGTAGAACCTCCTAGAATTCCACTGGCACATCCTAATGAAATGTCAGTGTTAACCTCTCTAGTCTGCTCCTGGGATGGAGATGCATGCAAACACACACACACACACACACACACACACACACACACACACACACATCTATACCATAATCCCCTTACATAAGAAAATATCTTTGCCTTAGTTTTCACTGGTGATCATTAGCATAAGTGGTACAGACTTCCAGACACAAGATGAAAGTATTTTTCTACAAAGTTTTAAAATACTATTGGATAACATTCAAATCTCCTGGTGGTTTTATGTCACAGAAACTGAAATTCTGAGGAAAAAAAATGGCCTTTGTCTGTAGCATGGCTATATAATGAACTAGAGTAGCATTTAGTCGGCTGAAAAACTCTGGCAGTTTATTGTGCAGATGTAAATTGTAATTATCCACCTAGCCTTTTCCCATGTTACGCTTGGTATTGAAAAGGTTGTTTTGTTTCCTAAGTTTTTTTTTTTTTTTTCTTTCAGTCTTGGCACCATTTATGTGTATATTAAGTTTAATTTAGGGAAAAGATGGAAAAAATGGAAAAACCAATTGGTAGAAATCACTCCTTTGTGGAATATTATCTAACCTCTATAGTAGAATAGAAGGTACTGCATTTATAAACAGTCTCTACATTTATAAACATTTTTTTTTATGCTGGCAGGAAAATCCAAACAGAACTCATAGACCTGTTTTGAATGAGAAATAGTCTCAAGTTGGAATTTATTATTATGATCACTGTTTTTATTAATCATTTAACAAATGTATAGTGTTGATTAATTTTCTGGCAGCGTTATGTTAATAAGATTTCAGGGAAGGAAAAGAAGTCATTTCAAGAATGTGGGTTTAGTTTAATTTTATTCACCAAAATGGTATTTACTTAGTAACAACTATGGAAATCAGTACAGACTCGGGCGTTGTTGTCTTCTGTTTTAGTGCAGAGCTAATGAACAGAGCGGGTGCTTGTGGAAAAATAGGTTGGTAGAGCTATCCGGGGTGTGAGTCACAGGGGTGCGTTCCGACCTCATTAGAGTGTTTGCAGTTTGGATCAAAGATGTTTAGTTTCTACCGTAGTGTGATGTGTCCATGGATGCTTGGTCAAAGTGAATTAATGAGGAGGATTGAGAGCCCCTGTATAATTTCAAATTTGTGCTGATTCTTAATGCACAGATGAGGAAACCCCTTTAAGTGGAAATCGGTTTACTGAGGAGTTTCTTTATAAATTTGGAGGTAAACATTTACTTTAAATTCGGAGTAGTCTGTTGGTACCAGTTTTTAAATTCTGTTGTGTTGTTTTCTCTTCCTGTCTTTACTACATGATGATGGGGATTTTCTTTTACCTGTTGGTAAGAATGCAGATCTAGATATCTTATACCAGCCCTTGGGGTTATGTCTTGTGAGTATCTTGAAATAAATACCATTTGGATATTTAATGCTTTGAGGGCCTAACATAGTCTTGATCACTCTAAGATTTGAAGAATTGAGTCCTACACGTTGACATTGCTTAAGTATTTTGCTCTTGTAGAGTCTAGACAGGCTTTGAAATTCTGGTCATAAAAATGAATTTAAGAATAATAAATTTATTGCTTAGCTCAGAGTTCCAGTAACAGAGCTTAGGTGCTGAACTACCTTTCTAATTACTTTCTTTTATGAAATATTTATAGTTTGGGTTGGATAGTCAGAGGAACAATGGTGTCATATCAGGGAGTGGGTTGGATTCACCTCATCACACAATCATTTCATTTTGGATGTAAGTTTCACACCTGGTGGTGCAAACCTTGAGTAAATGTTGACAGCCCATTGAAGTGTAATTTAGAGGGTTTCAGATTCCAATAATAAATAATACATATAGACTTCTTTTTAGTGATTGTATAGTTAAGTAAAGATTTCAATTGGAAGCCCATGGAATTTGACGTTATACTCTGGTGTTTCAGTGATTTTAAAGACCGTTTGTAGAGTATATACCTGGGAAGTAAGGGAGCTGTGTAATGTGGTTTTCCAGCCACTTTCTGACCTTTTCCTCTGAAGACTTTTTCCTTCCTTAATCCTCTCCAGGTGGTTTTCTGGTCCTCTGAGGCATGCCTGCTTGAGGAGTGCGCCTCAGTACACCTCTCCATCCCATCGGTGCTCAGAAGGGGTCTAGGTAGCTCCTTTGTCAGCCTCCAGTTTTCTTCCCGCGTAATAAATCAGGATTCCTCCTGGGTTGGGATGTCAATGCCAGAGTGATTTCTCTGGGAAGTGATTAACCATTGTTTTGCTTCTTACCCTTTCCAGCAGAGTGTGATATAGGCCCAAACTTCTGCTTAGCACATGTGGGAGAAAGGATTGGTGAGGACTTGTGTACTGGGTGAGAGCATGCCCTGATTTCAGTAACAGCTTGGTCATCTCTTCCTAGAATGAATATCTACCCTTTGCTTTCACAGAATTTCCTCTTGGCTGTTTATCTTTCTTCACGTGGTTTGCATGACCGAAGTTTCCATCTAAAGCTAGTATGTTAGATCAGCTCTGCAGTTGTCTCTGTTGTTTGTAGATGTGAAGGGGCGAAGATGGCTGGTACCTGGCTCCTGTCTGCGATCTGGACACACTACAGTGGAAAAGAGGAGGTCTGTCCTGTTCTAACTGGGAGGACATGATTTGAAGAATGAAAGTTAAGAGGACAGCCTCAGTCTGGGACTAGAGAAATTAGATCTTCCACTGACCTGGAGGGGGTGAGGTGAGGCAGGGCCAGGGCCGAAAAGAAGTAAAGGCACGGAGGAGGTCCAGTATAGGTATGGAGGTCCCTGCGCAGGGAGATCTGATTATCAGATACAAGGTGTCAGTGGTGGCCAGCCTGTGGGGCATTTTGTCAGGCAGTTGCATCATGCTGATCCTTTCAGTGGGTCAGACCAACCCGGACATGACAACTAAATGCAGTGTGCATTGCTGAATTCAATTCTGGACCAGAAAAAGACATGAATGGGACAGGTTGGCCAAGTTTGGTTAACAGACATTTGTAAGAAAAGTTACCCATTTGTTTCAAAGTTCTCTCATTATAAACCACAGTTGCTAAAGGGAAACTGATGACATTTCTCTGTGCTGTGTTTTGCTCATGCCCTCTTCTTTACTGCAGTGGAGCTGCTGAAGAATCTTGAAATGCCACCAGAAAGTTGAAAGAGAAAGGATCAGAATTTTCACATCATCAAAAAATTGGTTGGCACAGAGAGGTGCTATTTTATAGATACATCAACTGTGTCGGTTTGGGGGTAATTCAATTTTTATATATTTTTTTTCTTTTATTTTTAAAAAAAAATTTTTTTTAATGTTTATTTATTTTTGAGACAGAGAGAGACAGAGCATGAACGGGGGAGGGGCAGAGAGAGAGGGAGACACAGAATTGGAAGCAGGCTCCAGGCTCTGAGCCATCAGCCCAGAGCCCGACGCAGGGCTCGAACCCATGGACCGCGAGATCGTGACCTGAGCTGAAGTCGGACGCTTAACCGACTGAGCCACCCAGGCGCCCCTATTTTTTTTTTTCTTTTAAAAGTCTCTATTCTAGAAGGGACAGTTCATTCTTACCGTAGTATTCAAATTGATAAATGTAGACAGAATAATGGAAATAGAAAATCACCATTTGGCCAACACCACAGCAGTAATTATCTACAGGCAAGACTCATCAATAGGTATTAAAGGTAGTGGGTGAAAGCATGATGAGAAATTGTATGTGTGCAGAGTCCCAAAGGGTTTCCCCACAAGGAATGTATAAGTTTAAATGGGAAAATGGTAATTTTACAGCGGAGAAACCTAACAACTGTCACTTTAAATGATCAGCCAATAATAAGACATATCAATATCATATACCTCTTGATATGATGCAGGAGAAAGGGAACATCATTTCTATGACTTTCTTTCCGGAAATACACATCCTGAATTAATCATGAGAAGATATTGATAAACCCAAATTGAGAGCCATTCTACAAAGTAACTCGCTAGTACTCTCCAATAAGAAGATCATGAAAGACAAAGGAAGACTGAGGAAATGTTACGGATAACAGGACACTAGGAGACCTGACAAGTAAATGCATTGTGGGTTCCTAAATTGCATTCTGGACCTGTGACCTGTGACAGTTGGCAAAAAAATGAGTAGTCTGTCGATCAAGTAATAGTATAGCATCAATGTTAATTTCCTAGAATTGCTATATGGTCAACATGCTAGATGTCAACATCAGGAAAAACTGAGTGACAAGTATATGCAAACTCTTTGAACTAGTTTTTCTCCTGTTTTGTAAACTTGAAATTATTAAATAAATAAGAAAAAAATGCAAAACCGTCCTTTCTTTAAGAGACATTAAGCTTCACTGAATGACTGGATTCATTAACTCCCTCCTATCTTGTCTCTGCACACACCCTCACCTTGCTAAGAAAATAAAAGCCCATGGAGTCTTCCCTTTGATGTTATCATTTTGAATATTCAGACTGTATTTTTCTAGCTGCTCAAAGCACTCTCTCCTCTTATCACCACCAGTAAGAAAAGGTGTAGAAAAAGTGTAGAAAGAAGGAAGTGCCTGCTTTCTCCAGGAGCTGGGTCTTTCCACCCTCGAGGTGCCTATGGAAGAAGGCATTGATAGGAGAGGCATATTTACTGTGAAGTCATTGAAGCTTCAGCTTTACAACCCTTCATTCTCAGGGGCTTCTTCCAAGCTTCCTACTTAGTTTTGAATTCATAATTTCATACCTTTTCTTAAAGAGAGACCTCCAAATGGTATAAGCCTCAGGCCCCACAATACCTGGAATGCTCCTACTTAACGGGAATCTTTTGCCTGGGGCAGCTCCATAGAAGACCACACAGCCCATTTACATCCTGGCAGCAGAGAAGAAAACAACATCAAGCGGAAGCTAATAGAACATTTCAAAAGTTTTCCTTTGTTTGATTTGGCTCACTACCTGGCTAGGCAAAATTACAATCAAGTAAAGCAAAAATACATGCAAATGGAAAGCATCCTCGTAAGCAGGCTGAAGTGGAGCACGTTTCATCAGAAGCTCAGCTGTGCCACAGCTGAGAGATCACTGTGCAGAGCAGTGCACTTTGGGACACTTGGAAACAACATTGCTTAGACCATGACTCGGAGTTGCACCTGTAAACACCCGCTAATACTTGCAAGCTGGCACTCCCCAGTGAGGCCACCAGTTCACCCCTCTTCATTGCATCTCTCAGATTCTCTAACAGCCCAAGGTTCTTTAGCCTTAGATTTTGAAGTACCAGACCTCACAAGAAGAGTCAAATTATTCATATGCAGAAATCTGTGTTAAATAAAATACAGGATCAAGCCAAGGAGCATGAAATTTGGAGTTGGTGTTGACAGCCCCTCATTCCTATCACTTATTAATTTTATTTCCCTCCTCAGCTTGTGTCATTGCCTATAAATTATTTAAACACAGGTTTTCATAGTCTGTGCTTTAACTCTTTTAAGACCTTTTGTAACACATGGGAATTAAAGACCTCTTTCTCTATGAACAGTTTAAATTGAGCTTATTCTTATGGAAATGTGATCTTTAGTAATTTTATCAGAAATATATATATATATATATATATATATATATATATATAGTGTTTCTTTTTTTTTTTTTTTTTGCTTGCTGTAAATCTAGCTGTTCCAGCCCTGACTTTATCATGGGCATTTTATTTTTCTGGTCACGCACTTCTGAAATCAGAAGGTTGGGAATTACAACACCAGAAACAAGGCACTCATTTTGAAGTTGCCCTCTTGTCTCCTGACTTTCACAGTTTTTTTTCTGTGTGTGTGTGTGTGTGTATATTTTTGGAAAGTTTTACCACCATCTCTTTCTTTCACAGGGTTGGTTAAGTACATTTCCAGAGTAAGCAGAGATAAAAAATTAAACTAGTTGAGCTAGAAGCGAAGCATTGTTTTTTAAAATCTTTTAATGTTTATTTATTTTTGAGAGAGAGAGAGAGAGAGAGAGAGAGAGAGCCACAGATTGCGAGTGGAGGAGGGTCAGAGAGAGAGGGAGACACAGAATCCAAAACAGGCTCCGGGCTGCTATCTGCTAGCTATTAGCACAGAGCCCAACGCGGGGCTCAAACTCATAAGCTGTGAGATCATGACCTGAGCCAAAGTGGGACACTTAACTGACTGAACCATCCAGGTGCCCCAGAAATGAAATATTGTTAAAGGAAGAGCTTTGGGGTTGGACGTCCCTCTTGAAAATGGTTTCTTGTTTCCTTCTTTCTCTTTCTTTCTTTCTTTCTTTCTTTCTTTCTTTCTTTCCTTCCTTCCTTCCTTCCTTCCTTCCATGAAATAATTAAATCCAGCAATGTTGTTTTTGATATTGTTTTATCTCTGGGCTTTGGAAAAAAAACAGTGGTTTGGTAACAAAATGAAAGCAGAACTAAAGAGAATGCCATTAAAAATTTTTTTTTAATGTTTATTTATTTTTGAGACAGAGACAGAGACAGAGCGTGAGCAGGGGAGGAACAGAGAGAAAGGGAGACAGAATCTGAAGCAGGTTCCAGGTTCTGAGCTGTCAGCACAGGGCCTGATGCAGGGCTCAAACCCACAAACCATGAGATCTTGACCCAAGCCGGTCGGATGTTTAACCGACTGAGCCACCCAGGTGCCCCAGAGAGAATGCCATTTTTAAGGGAGACTTATGAAAGTTATCGGGGGAAACCAAGTCAGGTTTACAAGACAAGGTTCTCTAAAATGTATGAGTGAATCATTTGCCAGAACATCAGAATTATGTTATGAAGAACCCAGTAGCCATTGGAGTCGCTTGTGAGTTAAAGCTTAGAAAACCTCACAGAAGAAACAGCGTGCAGGCCATCAAAGACTTGAGAAGGATACAGGAGAGATGATTACATTGACTTCAGAATTCTGTTATACTTAAGGGTTTTTTTTTTTTTTCAAGTTTATTTATTTTCAGAGAGAGAGAGAGAAAGTGGGGGAGAGGCAGAGAGACAGGGAGAGAGAGAGAATCCCAAGCAGGCTCCTCACTGCCAACACAGAGCCCAACACAGGGCTTGAACTCGGGAACGCTGTGATCATGACCTGAGCCGAAGTTCGATGTTTAACTGACTGAGGTGCCCCTATACTTAAGGTTTTAAAATATGTTCAACCGACTCATAGTGCCCGTATCTGTTCTCACTTCATGTCTGAGATGTGTGTGACTGTCTCCACCCCCAGCCTCCCCAGTTTGGCTGTCACTCTACAGAGGAAATAAAAAAGCAGCAGACCCAGTTTCCAGGCTGTTTTATTTTATGGAGATGCTAAAAGGCAGCTTATTTATATTGATCATACCAGGGAGCTAGCCAAGTATGGTGTTAATTGGGTCCTCTGGAATTCTAAACCCCTGGGACCAAAAGCTTTCTAGGAAGGAGAGGAAAAAACCCACTAGCTGTATAAAAATGAAATCCAGGAGCCCACGGTGTCCCAATCGCTGGTGATTTGGCCAGCTCCTTTTGTATCCAGTTGCTTATTTCAATTAGCTTGTTTTGTGTCATGTTTCCCCACACCCCCCTTTCCTGCAAAGCTATGAAGCCTTGTTTTGAAAACTGCTGCCCCAGAGTGCACTGGTTTGGCTGTCCTGTCCTGTCCTCATTGTTCTAATGCTCATTCCATATGTGGGTCACATACTAGTGCTTTCCCCCACCCCCCCACCCCTCCACCTCCCTCAGATCCCTCCAGCCACCTCCTCTTCTGTTTCCCTCCTAGTCCATGCACTAGCTCTCTGGCTCTCCTTCTCCTACTCTCCCCCCACCCCCCAGTCCTCTCTCTCTCTCTCTCTCTCTCTCTCTCTCTCACACACACACACACACACACACACACACACACACACACACAACTTTTCTCCTCTCAAGAGGCAGAGGTACGGGCCAGATCCTTTCAGGAGCTTGCAGACAGAGCCATTCAAACCGAAAAAGCTGGCTGCTGTGCATTTAGTTTACGGCAAACACCACTTCACTGTCATGAAAGTAATTATTCTGTTCCTCTCCCTTTTTCCCTCTTCCCACCCCTTGCTCTTTTCCCCTCTCTTTTTCCAGGACAAAGGTTTTTTAAGAAACTAAGATTGCTGCTTCCTTCTGCCCTCTCATGTTACCGTGGTAGCGAGAATCTCAGACAGTGAAGGATGGAGCAGGCAGGCTGGGGTTTTGTGCACAGTTCTTTGGGGGCTGCAAAAGGAGTCCACCGAGAGATGTGCATTGCAAGCATGCCTGCCGAGTTTCTTATGCTGGTTACCTGTCACTTACTCTGACGACTAAAATGTAAGGACTTCTGTAATCTGCTGCCGCAGAGAATTGGTACCTTGTTCTATTTCTAAGGCCTTCAACTAATTGGCTCTACAGAGATGATTGGAATGAGAGTTTTTGCTTGACTTCTGTAGCTTATCCTATTAGATCTCTCTGATTCTTTGAACATCTGAAGGAAAAATAAGTTTGGCAATCTTATGGTTATTGACGGAATGTCTGTTTACATGTCTTTGAGGAAAAAAACAACTTTTGATTCTGTGATGTTTCTTTTTTTCATTTAAAACTTTTCATTTGCCAGTGAAGAGATGTGGTATATATGTGGTCAACATTTTCAATGATTTCTGTAAACTTTGGGTGTAGGAGTTATCTCAAACAACATAAGAATATTTTAGTTCAACAGATTGTATTTTTATGAATTAAAAATTATAGTGCATTTGATTAGTCAAAGTAACGAAAGTCTGAGATTGTTTAAATGAGTAGTAACGTTTACAATGATTGGTCAGTTACTCTGGCATGGATAGATATTAATAAACCTAAATCACCATTGATGCCTCTTTTGTTTTACATATGTTTAGAGGACATTTTCTTTTTTTTTTTTTTTAATTTTTTTTTAACATTTATTTATTTTTGAGACAGACAGAGAGAGAACATGAACGGGGCGGGGGGGGGGGGTGGTCAGAGAAAGAGGGAGTCACAGAATCTGAAACAGGCTCCAGGCTCTGAGCTGTCAGCACAGAGCCCGACGCGGGGCTCGAACCCACGGACCGCGAGATCATGACCTGAGCCAAAGTCGGATGCTTAACCGACTGAGCCACCCAGGCACCCTGCCCTTAGAGGAAGTTTTCTGAGAATTCAGACTGAACTACAGGCCAAAGAATCTTATGAATAAGAACTATTATAAAAGTGTATAGACCTTAAGTTTATTCTATTAAAGTTAAAGTAGATGAAACTAGAATATCAATTGCCTGTTATCTCTGGGAAAATTTTACCTTTGGTTAAGAAGCATAATTCCAAAAACAGATTATACATCACTATGGAATTTGTACAGTTGGAAACCAGCTGAGCTTTATTGAACGAAATGATTACACCTTATTTTCTTTAGTGGTGGTAATTTATGGAGACTCTTTGGTAGAAGTGTAGGATGTATTTTATTGGAGATGGAGATCCCTTTAATGATATTTTCTTTTATGGCTGCTACTCAGGGCATGGGATGTATGTTGCGATCAGGCTCTGTTTATCAGTCTGTCGCATGAGCCATAAATGAAGGAAAGGTATATGTTTGGATACCCAACTTAAGTCAGCTTATTTTATTTATTACTTTATAAAATTTGGGTTGAAGAGCATGTGGGAAATGTTTCCTTCCAAAGGGCATGCTGATGCATCTGCTTAAACCTGGTGATACTAACAAAACAAACTGGATTTTTTTTTGTTAGTGATTGATTAGACTTTGAGAAGAGAGAACTAATGTGGATACTGAGGAAAGATGGTGTCTGTGAAGGAGAAAGGTTTTATTTTTTTGACCTTGACTCAGAGGTTCTTACTGGAACTACCAGAGATTGAGTAGGTAGAGTAAGGCCTAGATTTTAAAGTTTCTCTCCCACAGATACTCACCCTGATTCCTTATTGTCCAGGGTCTTTGTCAGTAAGTCCCTCTCCTTTGTTTGTGTGTCAGCGGGATGGCTTTACATTCCGTGCAAAATCAATAGACTGTAACTCAGATGAACACATACTCATGGAGACCTTAAAAGTTTTCCTTCTCATGTTTTGTCCCAAATATCTCCTTCTTAATACAAAGAAAGAAAATGAGAAAAAGAAAATGAGAAAAAACAAGAAAAAAAACCCCACACTAGATACTTCTTCATAGGCAATTTTTCTTCTCTTCCAACTTTTCAAACTTTCTAAAATTCTAACTGGATTTATCCCTTCCATGAAAGGTGATACCTTTTCATGTGTTAAATCAGTGACTATCAACCAGGGGGTGTTCAAAGGACTCACCTGTGAAGTATTTAAATAGTGCAGGCTCTAGTTGCTACCCCCAGGGAGTTTGTTCTGGAAGTCTCTATCCATGCCTGATACATGGTACGTGTTCAGTAATAGTCACTGAATGTTGATTACTGAAATGTTTTCCAGGTAGATTCTAACAGGCCTCATTGGATAAGATACTGCAAAATCTTTCTCTCTTCCTCTTTAGTTGAAATTGGAGAGGAGCACTTTCTAGCTTCTGTGCTTCCTACTGAGAAAAGCAGGCCTCTTCTTTTACAGACGTTTTTGAAACTCTGAAAGTAAATGAATCACCCTTAAAAGGCTAGTAGGGCCCTCTGATCATTTCCCACTACCCAGATAAAAAGGATTAATGTGTACCCAGTCCCATGACTCTTAGGAATCTCAAAATAATATCATGGAGAGAACCCAACAGATTGAAAACATTGTCTTTACATATGTATGTTTTTGAGTTACATGTATTTTCTTACTTGGACAGTAGGAATGTGCTTCTTGGATGCTAATTATTGTGTGTCTCCTATATAACTCTTAAGGCACCCAGGTTGACAGTGTTCCCCATATCAGATGAGGGACTGGAATTGGTCTGTGTCCTGAGCATTTGATTTTCTAATCAAAGCTTCTCTCTTCCAGTATTTTCTCTTAGACTGAGTCTTGAAAGATTATTAGTCCCTAAGCTATAGGAGCAAGACCTTTAAAAAAAGACAGTTCGACACCCCTATGTTTATTTATAATTTATTTGTAAAGCATTATTTATAATAACCAAGAAACAGAAGCAACCCAAGTGTCCATTGATACATGAATGGATAAAGACAATATGGTATTATATACAATAGAATATTACACAGACGTAAAAGAAGGAGATCTTGCCATTTGTGACAACATGAATGGACCTAGAGAACATTATGCTAAATGAAATAAGTCAGATAGTGAAAGACAAATGCCATATGATATTATAAAACACACACACACACACACACACACACACACACACACCAGAAAAAGATTCATAAATACAGAGAACAAACTGGTAGTTGCCAGAAAGAAGTAGAATTGGGGGATGGACAAAATAGGTGAAGGGTGTTAAGAGGTATAAACTTCCAGTTATAAAATAAGTAAGTCACAGGGATGAAGAGTACAACTTAGGGAGTATAATCAATAATATTATAATGACATTGTATGGTGACAGATGGTAACTATACTTACCATGGTGAGTATTGTGTAATGTATAAATTGATCACTGTATTGTACACATGAAACTAATATATTGTATGTCAGGTATACTTCATTAATATATATTTAAAAATGATGGATTTTTAAAAGAGAAAGTTCAAACAAGATACTAATATCTTAATATTATATGTAATATCAGGACTTGAATTAGAATAGATGATCCTTAAATCATTCCTAGATTTCTAATCTTTGAATTTTAGTCTTCATTTCTTTTACAAGTTTAATCAACTCTCAGTAGAGTCAAGTCTGCTATAACACTTGTTTTTAAAATGAGAATTTGTCACAAAGTTAATATATTAGAGAACAAACATAAAGCTAATGGTTTGCTTACGTGACATTTCTTTCTAGAGAAACATTAGATGAATGCAGGAAAGTGCAGCTTGTTGAAACCCACTAAGGACTACCCAAAATGCACAGGTGTGCACATCCCAGTCATCTGTAGCCTTAATTGACCTGTGTATTATGAGCCTCACCACACCCACATTTGGTGTTACAACTTTCTGTTTGGTATCAGATGATCCTTGTACCATGCTTCAGAGTAACTCACAAGATGCACCCCTTTCTGCACCCAATTCTTGGTGCAAACTCTAGGTTTTTTAGTGAGGTAAAGTGCCAGTTTGATATGTGTTAGATGGTTAAGAAATACATCAAATACAAAACATTGTAGTTTTGATGTGTTTCTTAACCACTTAACACGTATAAAATAGCTACCATTTTTATTAAGATCCTGTTTTAAAAAAATGTTACCCGTATCCTTTTGGACTGCTTTACCCCTAACCACATGTTCCCCATAAACCTTACAGTCTTTATTGCACAATTTGCATAGCACAGAGATTTTTAGGAACACATATGTTTTGTTGTAGCAGAATTGGCTATAATGGGTTTTGGCATGATACAATTCTTGGAAGCAAGGTGCTGAGGACATTTAGCATATCCTAGCTTTGTTTTCTGTGAATGTGGTCAACTTAACATGCTTTTACCTACTTTGCATTTTTTTTCCAGTGGCTATAGGATGGCCTCAGAATAAACATTTTTGAAACCTCCAAACCTTAGGGAAAGTTGTATGACATTCTCAAAACTGAAGACCACTGCAAGATGATTAGATATCTTGTCCAACCCTAGAAATAAGAATTTTGTTGTCTTGGCTAATTAGAAATTAAGATCATTGGATCATATCATTTTTCACAGATTCTCAGGTTCAGGTTAAAAAATGGAGATGGTGGGGTACCTGGCTGGCTCATTCGGTAGAGCATGTGACTCTTGATCTCGGGGTTGTGACTTCAACCCCCAGGTATGGTGTGGAGTTTACTTAAGAAAATTAAATTAAAAATTAAAAAAACAAACAAACATGGAAATGGTATCATACTTTTTTGGTAAAAAACTTTATCAAATGTAATCATTTTTACATTTACCAAAAAAATCACTAACTCTTCATTGTGTGAAACCAGGAAGAACACTGGTGTGGTTTGGTAGAAGGGAAAGGAGATTTTAGCCTTCTGAAGTGAGAGAGAGGGAGTATATACTGCAAGCTTGTTTGTTTGTTTTTAGCGTCTGCTTATTGTAGGCCTGGGAATTGGAATTTGGGCTTTAGTTTCTGATTCTCCTCAGGGTTCTGACTTTTGGCCAAAGCAGTTACAGCCTGATGCTGTTCTGAGTATTCTCTTGCCACTCTCTGCCTGTTGATGTTTGTTTCTCCCCCTGAATTTGCCCTCCAGCACGCCGCTGAAGTTCTCCAGGGAGCTGAACCGGATTGGGGCTGAGCTGTCCTGGGTGCCCTGCTGGTTTCTGGCTGTGTCATCTGTCAGGCCACAAGGCCAGGCTCTTTTGTCCGGAGTTGTAAAATGGAGCTTCTCTCCACCTCCTCTGTGAGAACTTTTTCGTTTCAAGTGCAGCCATTTGAAAGCTTCTGGGCACATCAGGTAGTTAGGGAAGGTCAGAGGATCATGCCCAGAATTTATTCACTTGGCTGGTATCTTGAGCATTATATACTTAAAACATGTTTATTATTATTATTATTTTTAATGTTTATTCATCTGGAGAGAGAGAGAGTGAGTGTGAGTGGGGGAGAGGCAGAGAGAGAGAGAGGGAGGGAGAAACCCAAGCAGACTCCTCAGTGTCAGAGCAGAGCCCAACACTGAGCTCCATCTCACAAACCAAACTGCGAGATCATGAGCTGAGCCGAAGTCAAGAGTCGGAGGCTTAACTGACTGAGCCACCCAGGAGCCCCATCTCATGTTTATTCTTAAACATACAGTTAGGGGTTGTGTACTCCCCCAATTCATATGTTCAGAAGTTCTGACCCCGGATGTGACTGTTTGTGGAGATAGGGCTTGTGAAGAGATTGGTAAGAGTTAATGAGCTCATAAGGAAGGAGCTCTAATTTGGCCTGGCTGGCGTCCTTTTGAAAAGAGGGAGAGACACCAGAGCTCTCTTTCCCCTCTTGTGAGGACACCATGAAGAGCTGGTTGTGGTCTGCAATCTCAGAGGAGAGTTCTCGCTAGGAATGCCAAGGGCCGGCATTTTGATCTTGAACTTCCCGTCATCCAGAACCATGCGAAATAAATTTCTACTGTTCAAGCCACCCAGCCTGTGTTTTTTTGCTAGCGTAGCCCATGCAGAGTGAGACACATACACACACACAGTTTCATTTGTAACCTTAATGGACTTCCGGTTGAAGAGAGGAAACCTACGAAACATTGATTTTGGAAATACAAATATTTGACAAGGAGCATGAAAATGAAAATCCAGCTAATAACCTTGAGATTGTCCTGGGCAGATGGATCCTCAAGCTGAGTGGACCAGGGTTCTTAAGTTGCATATCATATCAGTTACTAAAAATAGAAAACACAGTGTCTACTCCATCCCTTTGCTCATTTGTTTTGTTTCTTAAAGTCCACATATGAGTGATATCATATGGTATTTGTCTTTCTCTGACTGACTTATTTCACTTAGCATTATACTCTAGCTCCATCCGTGTCGTCACTAATGGCAAGATTTCATTATTTTTTTATGGCTGAATCATATTCCACATTTTCTTTATCCATTCATCTATCGATGGACAGTTGGGCTGCTTCCATATGTTGGCTTGGGTATTGTAAATAGTGCTGCTGTAAACATAGAGATACATGTATCCCTTTGAATTGGTATTTTTGTATTCTTGAGTAAATACTCCATAGTGCAATTGCTGGGTTGTAGGGTAGCTCTATTTTAACTTTTTGAAGAAACTCCATACTCTTTCCTAGAGTGACTGCACAAATTTGCATTCCCTCCAACAGAGCACAAGGGTTCCTTCTTGTCCACATCCTCACCAACACCTTTTATTTCTTGTGTTGTTGATTTCAGCCATCTGACAGGTGTGAGGTGACATTTCATTGTAGTTTTCATTTGCATTTCCCTGATGTAAGTGATGGTGAACATCTTTTCATGTGTCTGTTGGCCATCTGGATGTCTTTGGAGAAATGTCCATCTTCTGTCCATTGTTTAATTGCATTATTTGTTTTTTTGGGTGGTGAGATATGTAAGTTCTTTATATATTTTGGATGCTAAACCTTTATCCAATATGTCATTTGCAGATATCTTCTTCCATTCAGTAGGTTGTCTTTTAATTTTGTTGTTGTTTCCCTTGCTGTGCAGAAGCTTTTTATTTTGATGTAGGTCCAATAGTTTGTTTTTGCTTTTGTTTCTCTGTCTCAGGGGACATATGTAGAGAAAAGTTAATGCAGCTGATTTCAAAGAGATTACCGCCTATGCCTTCTTCTAGGATTTATATGGTTTCAGGTCTTATATTTAGGTCTTTAATCCATTTTGAATTTATTTTTGTGTTTGGTGTAAGGAAGTGGTCCAGTTTCTTTCTTTTGTATTTTGCTGTCCGGTTTTCCCAACACTATCTGTTAAAGACACGGTTCTTTTCTCCTTGAATACTCTTTCCTGCTTTGTTGAATATTACTTGACTATATATTTGTGGGTTAATTCCTGGGTTTTCTATTCTGCACTGTTGATCTGTGTGTGTATATTCGTGCCAGTACCATACTGTTTTGATTACTACAGCTTTGCAATATATACAATGCCATTTAAATTTAAATTATAAGCATATCATTATTTTTCTTATACACTTAAAGGAAATTAAACCCCATATATTACTTATTAAATGGGGAAAGGTCAAAATTTGTCTTCATATGTAATGAATATTATTAAGATTGTATTAAGTGAACTTTTATGATAAAATCTTTAATGATGTATTGATCTCAGATGAATGCTTGATTTTAAATCCCTTATCATATACCATGCAAAAAGGATAAAATGATTAAAAGATTTCCTAAGGGGGTTCCAGTGATTATACACTATGGTGAAAACACAAAAAGAGTTTCTGAATAAAAAATGAATAGACAATGCTAAACTGAAAGAGTCCCACAGGCCTCTGTAGAGGCTTCAGTTTTCAGATATGTCTTGAACAAAGCAGATTTAGGAATATGAAAATGGAGAGGAAGAAGAGATTACTTAGGAAGTGTAAACAAGACACTCCACTTGGAGCTCAGTAAGTACAGAAGGTCTCATTCAGCTGAAAAAGAGAGAGGTTTCAGTTCTCAGACACAGTCTGCATCCTAAGATAACAGACTTGTTGGCAGAAGGGTAACTGTTGGATTTTGAAGAACTATGTACAGAATACATATTTATTCGTTGCTTTGATTAAAAACAAAACTAATCTACATGTCTGTTTTTCTATTCACAATGGTCCTCTTAATGTCATGCCAAAAATATGCCCCAGCTAGCCATGCTTAACAAGTTGAATTGGGGATAGTTTACCTCTTGAGTACTTCACAATTAACTGCTTTGGTTAGTCTTGGCAAATTATGTAACCAAATTGTTGATCTGTTTTCTAATGTCTCTACAAAATTATGCTGAAAAAAAGGCATGCAAAGTAAATTGCAGCTGGAATTGCATGATATCCACGTTATCTTTGTGTTGAAGGGGGAATGATTACATCACTGTTTGGAATCATTCTATTTCAGTCAACATTTTGACCATGGGTCTTGGTTAGGGGTTAGTATGTGGGACCTATATGCTGCTGTGTGCTAGGCTGAGTAAACTCTTTATTAGTCTCATTGGAGCTTTCAGGCAATGATTTCCCACATTTAATCTTTCTCCACTGCGGAGCCAGGCTTCTTAGGAAAAGCGATACCCAGGGTTTAATTTGAAGAAAGAAGGAATTAACCAGTCATTGTTCCAAGTAATCCTAGTGATAGGACATATGGAAGGTAGAGCTGCGCTACCAAAAAGGTGGCACTTCTTGGTAGGAATTGGAGGAATTGGAACTTTAGGAATGATGATTCTGAAGGTGAGTAGGTGGGTGGGTAGGTAGGTAGGAAGGAATGAAGGAGGGGAGGAGGGAAAAAAGGAGAGAAGGAAGGAAGGAAGGAAGGAAGGAAGGAAGGAAGGAAGGAAGGAA